>NW_028277606.1:316452-474678 GCF_059751315.1 Micrasema longulum
CATGAACAAAATAATTAACAAAAGTATGAGAATGCTCGGGTTTGTAAAGAGAATCACCAAAGACTCCGACAGTATAAGGACACTCAAACTCTTGTATACGGCGCTAGTAAGGAATCAATTGGAATACAATTCATCGGTTTGGGCTCCAAACTACTTAATCCATTCACAATCAATAGAAAGGGTACAACATATTTTTTTTAATATGTTAAATTCAAAATGAATTCACCAAGGGATTATTTGAGTTATAATCAATTACTTTCTTTACTTAATTTATTAAAACTGAGCGATAGGAGAAAACTGTTAGATCTAATCAATTTATAGAAAATTCTAAAGAATATTTTAGATTGTCCCTCGTTGTTACAAATGATAAATATTTATGCCCCAACCAGAAACACAAGAAACCATAAAATGTTTTATTGTACTACCAGTCGGACAGTGTCCAGATTCAATACTCCTCTAAATCGAATGCAAAATTTCAGTAATGAATTTGCAGAACATCTCGATATCTGGAAGAGACGATGGTTGTAATATTTCTGGATAGTATTTAATATCTTGTACACCCTTACTTCGATATGTAAGGTATATGTGCGTGTATGTATGTTTGCATGTGTGTGTATATATATATGAATAAATGCGTATATATGTGTATATGTATGTATGTATATGTATATGTATGTATGTGGGTATGTATATGTATAATATTTCAATTTGTTTTTAGTTTTTATATGCATCATTTTTATTTGCGTTTTAATATGTATTTTCTTTAATTTTAAGATAGAATAAATAAAATAATTAGTTTGAGACCCCTGAAACATTATATATTCAAGCAGTCATACTTGCTACCTAGATGGGTTCATGCTCATTCGGTTGTACATAGGAAGTAAGTACTACTGACTTTGTACCCGATGAACCGCAGATTCAGTCTGTTTGTATAATATACTCATATAAATGTCTATTTATTTTTATTTTTGCTGAATTTTTGTGCCTAACAATGTGTGCCTAAGATTTACAAACCTAAAGCGCATATCTTTTTTTACTACTTTTCTTCTATACTTTACTCTTTTACTATAAATATTTTTTTTACTATACATTACTTTTACCGAGTTCAACCATAACAATTAACTATGTTTTCTTTATATTATATAACGTCATATTTAACTTTGATTTTGTACAAATTGGCTACGGCCGTTAGTTATATTAATAAATAAATAAATAATACGCGTTCATTTAATACGGTTATATTTGATTAAGTATTGCCTACGTCTCTCTTTTGTTATTGTCATAGTTAATTAACTTATAAAATCATCAAATAAACCTCCACTAAATATGTAAGTGAATCTTTTATTTTATACACGCTACCTTGAAACAAAACTTCTGGTAAGCCCAATTCAATACAATTATTATTAACTAGAAAACAGTGCACTACAATAATTTACATAAATCATAAATTAATCAATTTATGGCCTCCGTGGTGCATTGGTCAAGACACTTGACTCACACACGGAAGGTTCCGGGTTCGATTCCCAGTGAGAACACAAAAATAAAATGTGATAAAAGCCTGGGTGTTTTGTAATATAATTCACCACTGTAATTGGGCCTACTGGCCTGTTGAGGTGCAAATAATAAAAAATAATTAAAAAAAATAAATATTTGCGTTCTTATAATTAACGCAAATATTTCATTTTGAGGGCCATTTCAACGAGTTGCAAATAACTCACTATTAGAAAATGGAAATCAAGTTGGGGTAGAGTATAATTCGAACCACGGACCTTTGATCCGTGAGTCCGAGACACTAGCCCCAGGACCACAACCCGATTCTATAAATATGTGAGTCGAGGTCCTGTAAAAGAACATTATTTTTGATAAATTGTGGCGATAATCACCTTATCCACCCAATAATTTAAGTTCTAAACTAACATAGAAATAGCATTTTATATGCTGAGCGAAATAATTCCGTACAGTAGTGAAATTAAGTAAAGATAGCAATAATTGCAATAATTACAAGAGACTACCGCTTACAGGGATATAGCACCACGTTGAGCTGTGTGCGGTGTGCGGTGTGCGGGTGCGGTGTACGGTGCGGACGACACAAGCAGAAGTTGCACCCGAGCCAGTTTCACAAACGCTCCATATTTCCGGGACATTTCACCGCTTAACCAGTTTGTTCAGATAACACAAAATACCGAGATCCAGTGGAGCGCGGTGCAAAGGGATTCATTTTGGATGCATAGCATTATTGAAGCTTCTGTTTAATGCAGAAATATAATATATTGAATGAGCTACTGCTGTTACTGATATTTCATTATTTGATGGTATTATGAGTCCCAACCGAACGCAAAGTTTTTAGTCACATGGAGTTGGAGATCCTTGACTTATTTATGTTAAATTTAAATCTATTATGTAATAAATAAATAACATAACATAACATAGTAATTTTGTGGTTTATTTTTTTTTTTAAATAGGATCGTTTTAAGAATTGGGGTGTTGTTTTTATCAAAAAAATAAATGAAAAAGACGAGATAGTGGTGCCTACTTATACAAACTTTAATGTTACGGTGTCATTTTCATATCTGAATAGCATTTATATTGGTCAAAAAAGTCATTTATGGCTAATCTTAGAAACCTGAAGTTTAATATCAGTAATGTGCAACGACGGAAAATATGGTTTGAACACGTATAATGAAGGAATCTTATCATTAAAATAAAGCGAAAATTACAAAATTGCCTTTTCCCCAACCTAATAATTAAAAAAAAACTTAAAACGCGGATACTTTTTGACGCCACGGAGTTAATGATAAAAGTGAAAATTTTTCCTTGAACGAATGTCGCCTAACTGAGCTGAAAGTAGAATTGCACCCATACCGTACTGTACGAGCGTAATGTGTCCTCAATTGCACTTCGTAAAGTGCAGTAGTTTTAGAATTGCATGCGTTAGAGAACAAACAATTAACCATCCGAGAAAGTTTTTACTACTTGGAAGAAGAGAATAGAGGAGTTCGCTGTAGTAATTGCTCTTTGCTTCTGGATCGCGGATTTCTGAACCGAATATGTGCTGTTATTGTAGTATTCAGGCTGCGACTATTCAGTGATATAATTTTTTTATTAAAGATATATTTTTTGGTTGCATTCTACCATTATACTATTTCCTTAACATGATAAGCAAAAAAATATTGCTTCAGAAAGAGTATGATGAATAAGTCAATGAACTGAGGGTGACAAGGTTCCTCAAAATTCATCGGTTTTTAAATATACACGGTTTTTCAGAGCCATACCGCAAAACTTCACAAGAACATTTTTTAAATTGTATTTTAAAGAAACATACAGTCAACAATGATTAAACTACATAATATAAATAATGTTGAAAAACTGACAAGTGAAGATTCTGAATCTTACATAGTAAATTATGGCACATTCTTAAAAGTGTGCGTACGTATATCTAAATATATGTAAGAGGGTGTATTTGTTGTGTGTATTTGGAAGTATTTGGGTGTCTCTAAGCGTGTGCATAGGTAAAAAGCAAGTAAGAGTGTAACGGTACCTGTTAGAATGAGTTGTAATTTATTTGAAATAAATTAAGGAGAATATTAAATATATAAATAGACAAAAAAAAATTTTTTGAACAAGAACGAAAAAGAAAAGAGCGTTGTGCAGCGAGTGCTGCAGACTGGCAGATGGAATAATATTTATTACGTGTCGCGCGTGTCATTAAAATATATTTTGGAGAGCGGATTTAAAGAGTCTACTTTACTATTTAATAATTCATATAGATAAAGTGAATTATTATGTATTTTAAAAAATATCCTTATATTTTTTTTGGAAAACTTAATTTTTAAAATTTTTAAAATTTAGATAAAAAATGTATTTGACCGAATGCTGAATAGGGAAAGGGTTGCGTAGGGGAGAGGTAGGGTTTTGTGGAATGGATACCATTTCGCGACATTAAGAATTATCTACATTTTCAAATTATTAAAAAAAAAAAGGATTTTTTTTTGTAGATTACCATAAGGAATTTTCCTCTAAACTTTCGCGGTCTATTTCCCGGTTTTGGCCCTGGTTTTCAATTAGGGAAGCAATCACTTGGTACCAAGTACATACATAGGTAAAATGTGTGTCTACTACTAACACAGAAATTAAATGCTTTGTCATAAACTAAAAGGCAATTTTTTGCCATAATTTCAGCATAAAAGAGTTATATTTTATAGTTTAGAGCCTTTAGTTTTAGAAAAAGCACATTGTATTTTATACCAGTCCGCGGCGTCCGCGCATGACTGCGCAGTCGGAAGATTGTGTGTGGGGTTGTCGCATTTTTTAGAAGTTATTAATGAATGAACATCTGACCCATCTAAGATTGCCACGATTAAAACAACAAACCAATAATAAAATATTTATATTAGTTAACTTTTAGCTGATTTTATTAAATAAAAAAATTGATTCTGATTGCTCAGAGGTCAAGTTTTTTAGGAAGCATTGGTTACATCCAGTATATAGACGGACAGCGTATGCTGCATATATATTTATTTTTAGTTCTGTACTTACAAATACTGTAACGAATTAAAATGGATCGTTATCTTGGCAATAATGTCCGGGCCAGGTGGATGAAGAATGCAGTGTGTGTGTGAAATAGAACCTGAACCCTGGACTAGTATTTTCGACTCGGTCGCTAATCTCAGGGGAAACAAAATCGAGTGGAGACAAGTTCGCCTCGAGGTGTTGAGATTAGCGCGTTCATCTTTCATGTTTGTCCCAAATTTGATTTCAGATAAAGTCAGCGTGAAATATTTCTTTTTACATGACATTATTTTACTGTACCTGGACTAGCACCTGAAGCGTGAGGTTGATCACCTTACCTTCATGTAAGAGATGATAAAAATACACTGCATTTGATGTACCAATGCAGTGCACGCCGGGTATAATGATAATTGTGGTTTTGAACAAGTTAAATCAACGGTTTATCGTTCAATTTGCAAAACGATGACAACAAATCGTCGCTTCAGTTCGTTTTTGTCCAACATAACAAAACAGAAATAGAGCTAAGTTTTTAAACGAAATAGGCATAAATGATGATCAAAACTTAAGACAAAATTAGTTAAAAAACCCCTAAAACAATTAAACAAATATACATTTTCTTTTGAATATTATAAATAAAGGCCTTCTCAGATTCCTGCATACTCAACTCAATTTTATTAAAAATAGTATGTTGGACAAAAACGAACTAAAGCGACGAAACAGCAGCAGTGATAATAATATATTTTGAATACTATATAAAAATCTACAATTCCTAGAATATGCGAGCAATATAACTATAGATTTACCGAGGTTGATATTTTTCATGACGATGAACGTAAATTTAAGTCAAAAGTCATAAAAATATTAAGAGAAGCATATAATTAATTGATTATTCTTTTTATATCTATTTTTTTAAATTCCTAATTTTCTTATTTCGTTAGGTTAAACATTATTTGAATTATTATGTTTTCGTGTAAACAATTTGTTCGGTGTGTACCCGGGTATCTTATACCAATTATATAAAAAAAAACAATATATTTTATAAATACTGTTTGCTTAAAAAGAAACGTTTAATTTTTTACTTCTAAGATCTTTTTTTAAAGCGAAAAAATATTTTTTTTATAATTAATTAAAAACGTGTTGTACTATTTTGACACTTACCAGACAGCTCATCACGTTGTGTAAATCAAAAGATTTCGGAAGAATAAAGACCGTAGAATATTTTTATCAAAGAAGTTAAATTAATTTAGTTCAAAGTGACCCTTACCTGATTTGTCGAAATTTCTATGAAGAGTTGTCTTTCAACATTGGAGTCAAGAATCCAAGTACAGTGCTGGTGATAAAAGTTGTTGATCGTTTCCTTAGAAGAGAGGTTCTTAGAAAATATTTCCCCTGTGGATTAAAACAAAAATGACTAAGTACATAATAATTATAAACTTATACGCTAAAAAGCCACTTGATTAAGAATTCACACAGAAATTAGGATGGAAATAGCTTATTAATAAACCAAATAAGCTTAAGTGGCTGAAGAAATTGTAGGATCCATGTAACGTGTATTAAAAAGATTTCCTTGGATTAATTATACATGGAAATGCTGGAGTTAAACGTACTTCACAAAGCCGACGCGAGGGCTAATTTAGGTTGACTCGGAAAGACTCCTTTAGATCCGTGAAAGAGGAATATATCTATATACACAGGGATGTACATATTATAGTATATACGAAAACGAAATAAACGTTAAAGATAAAATTATATCCAAGCAAGGCAAGTACATGTTTACGTAATAATTATCATCACAGATATTAACGTACTTTAACGTTAGCAAGGTCTAATTCACGTGAAATAATATTTGGGGATTTATTCATCCGTGGGATAAATATCACCAACACATTTATACTATTTTGTAAGCATTTAGTAAATTAACTGGACTGTAAAGCGTCCTCGTCTGTTTATTAACGCACTTCTATGTAAAATTAAACGTTTTGAGAAGTCTAAATATTATGCACGTTCTGAGTCAATGTTGGACTACGGATCACTAGAACCGCAAATATAGGTGAGTTTAGAAAATTGTCGAAGAGGTATGAAACATATTTTACTACAAAATACAAAATAAAAATTCCCATTATTTTTTTCTGTAATGAAGTTATCGTAGAAAAAACATTAAAAACATCAAAACAGTTTTTTTGCAGTATAAAATGGACAACATATCATAAAGAAATATTCAGTTTAAACACAAAAGCAAAAGTTTTGCTTGGCTTTTGGTAAATATAATATTTGGGTTCTTAGTATTCAACTAAATATTTCAATTTCCAAAAAGTCGTAAATAGTCAGTGCTGCAAAAATGGGAATCGAGTTTGGGTAGAGTGGGAATTGCACCTTTGACCTTTGATCCTGAGTCCACAGCACTATCACGAGACCACAATCAGGCTCAAATATTGTCTGGAGGACCGATATAACGTCGGTGATTGATGAAGGACTTTTTCTCAAATGAATGTATTGTAAATGAGAGTGAAAAAATAATTCAACATGATTATTTAATTAATTAATTCAGCACGCTTAGTAAAAACAAAAAAGTGAATAATATTTGTTTCGTCCTTAAGGATGACAGCTAAAAACTAATTTTGAATTATATATTTTTACCATTATGTATTTATAAAACGTATTATAGTGGTTAAATTTATATTACGTTTTTCTAAGGAAAAGTACAATCAATGACAATGTTTTCAGTATGTCCAAATGCATGCAGATTGGCTGGATTTCTTCCCAAGAGAGTTGTGCATATTTAAATTTGTTGCAACACAGAGGTAAAGCATTTTTGAGAAGGGAATATGGAAGTCTAGGCATTTACTGATACATGATAAAGGTTTCAGTTCTTTTACTTCACAAAAGTTCACAACAAATGGAAGAGTTTTGGAAATTTGGGTGTTCAAACATAGGCAGAATGGTGAATATTACACCGTGTGTAAAGTAGCGACTTAAACCAGCCAATGACAGCTCTTACGCCCTGTTAATGCCTAGACTTCCATATTCCCTTCTCAAAAATGTTTTCCCTCTCTGTTGCAAGAAATTGAAATAAAATCAATAATTTCTAAGGCAAGAGAAGTTTAAGAATAATCTTCCATTGCACAATAAAACATTATAATTTAATCGATCAGACAAAGAATCGAGGTCACCGATGTAGTACACAGGGTTGCCGACCAGAAATGAAGCTGGGTTGGTGATATACCCAGAACCACAGACATAAGGTAGACTAAGTCCCGGAATGGCGACCCGGAACAGGCTGAAGAAGTGTCGGCAGGCCTCAGACAAGGTGGTCTGATGACATAAAATGTGTTGCAGGAAGTGGTCGGATGCGGTTCGTTCTAGATAGGGAGATGAGGATATCTAATGGGAGGCCCATGTTCACCATTGGACACGATATGGCTATTATGATGACTAACAATAATTGATTTACCCGAATGTGTCGTGACAGTATGATGTCCACAAAGAGCATCGTCGTTGAACTGGTAGGAAGCACCAAACGTGAAACCCTTGGCTGCCCAGGAGTAGTGGCCTACGGAGTACACCAGTTGTACAGCACTCCAACTCCTCAAGGCCACTGGAAGCCACTCCGGCTGTGGAAGAATCATTGTTTTTTAAAAATATAAATCATGTTATTTTTTTTGTAGACAAGTGCAGGATTTAATAAATGACGTAAGCATTATACGCAACTAAATTGACACATCGCAAGCGTGAGGTCAATGGCGTTTCAATTCGAGGGTAATTACCTTCCTTGCTCTCATTCTTTAACGGATATTCATCGTGACTAAACGTGCTGCTACTAAAAAAATGCCGTCGTATGCGATAATAAATTACTTTGATTATAACATAAGTATGATAAATAACAGATACTATGGTTTCATTCGTAAATACAATCCAATCCAGGGCCATTTGTTTGTAATATGTATGTGTTTGTATGAATAAATATATAAATAAAAATAATTTTATTATGAAATTAGATAATTATTTATATTGTGTACATTATCAACTATTTTAAAGCACTTCTGACTGCCAGTGTTGTAGCATCGTAACAAATTGCACAGAAATATAAACTAAGGAAATATTTGCAGGTTATATCTGTTTTTCACACGAATGTCTGTCATTATGAACGTTATACGTCAGTGCCTATTCATGAAATAAATAATTGTTTTTCGCATCGGGTCTTGACTGAATAGTTTTCATTTAAACTACCGCAAATGTACCATATATATAGGTTGCGAAAAATATACCGCATTCAGTCTTCAGTATGAAGTAATACACCTCGATTCAAGTCATGACATACTAAAACTTTAAGCTTTTTTGAAACGCTCTAATTCGAATGAATAAAACGAACTACTGAAATAGCATTAGGTTTTAATACGAAGCCATAAATAAACGTAAAGCGAGCACAAAAGGCTTTAGGGTTTGTACCCTTTTCATCCAGTTGTAAACATTTATAATTGGGATAAATAAAATTGAAAGGTTATCAGACTAACGCGGGGTGCTCAATAAAGTTGTGTAGCAACCACAAAAGGTTAAATATTAAACATTAACTTTATTGAGCCCAGAAGGCCAGTGAAGACACGGACCACAAAACCCAATGGAATATAATATAATGCGTATTCATCTATATTACGTATGTTTTGCAAATTCACTTTGTTTTACTACTAACACAATAGAGAAATATCACTTTTTTACATTGTTAAATTAATAAAGGTCTAAGAAATACTGTTCAGACAAAAAAATCGTTTTGCTCATTATTAGTGTCATAAAAAATATTTTTAAATTTGTAATTTTAAATTCCCGCCAAAACGGTCATTCTATAAGCCTCGCCCCTAATACGTCAGGATTCTAGTTTATATGTTCCTACCTATGCAAATTTGTTTAGAATATTGTCATGAATCTTGATGTCATAACTATCAGGGCCAATCATATTGCGTTTTTCATTAAATTTCTTTTTTACATTTATCAATGAAAAAAATTCTCCAAAATACCCATATTGATTCTAAAAATACAATGAATTATTCTAAATCTAAATTTAGTATATTTTTATCGGTATTCGTAGTATGTGATATTTACCTATTGCACATCATTCTAATACGCCAGGTTTACTAAGAATCCAATGCCTTCTAAATAGAATAGATGCTATAGTAAAATGAAAAATAAACCAGCCCCTTTCTAGCAACCCTAGACACGGGAAATTAGAGTCAAATCAAAATTTATCTAAGTGGAAAAAATAAAACAATTAATATTAAGAATGAAAGATCGTTGTTATTTGAAATATTGTAGTGTCAAAAAATAAATGAAGTGTAGTTATTTGATCTGGTGCATTACAAACATCATTATTGTAAAGTGTAATATTGTTTTATCTATCTCTGCAATAGTGGATATAGTATATCACGGGTATCTAGTAAATAAGAAATTTTGTCTTTATCATAAATCACACCGGTAAGATTAAAGGTCGTATTAAACAATTTGAGTGCCTGCAGTGTAGTCTAAAATTAAAATAAAAAGAGGCGTTTTTAGTTAAAATTTATAAAAAAACATAAAAAAAGAAATATGGAAGTCTAGGGATTAAAAGGGCATAAGCCCTATCATTGGATGGTTTAAGTGGCTACTTTACACACTGTGCAACTATCACCATTTTTAAAAAATGTTTGAACATCCACATTTCCTCAAATTTTCCATTTGTTGACTTTTGTAAAAGAGCTGAAACCTTTATTAATGTGGGTTAGATTCATCTGACTGAATTATTTTACATACTAGGCAACGCCTGAAAAGACTTATTTTTTAAAAAACTTTTAGACCTAAAGAATTTCGTTTTCAAGCTGCACATTTAAAGCAGTTTGTTAACGATAATATCCCGAAACTAAATTTTAACTAATTTGATTGGTTTTTTATCAAAATGATATATAGTAGGTATCAAGAAAGCAAGACTTGTCATTCAATAACAAATAACAAAACAAGAAAATGTTGTTATTTGTCTGATTGTGTGAATGTTGCAATTATCCTAATACAGTTGTGTTTGAAATCTGTTAATTATGATTAACGTTAAAATGTACAAGATGAATCTAAAATATTACTAAGATAGAAGAAAACACGTTTCTAAGGTGAGAATTACTTAGAATAAAACCAATGTGATCAAATAAAACTTTTGTTGGCATCTATGAAAAGTATTGAGAAAATGTAAAAGATTCAAGATTGATACGTCGACTTGATTGATGCATTTCAGGAAGGGTACCGGAAACCATTACAAGTCCGTGCGGATGTATCTGCGGAAAGTTGGAGGGAAGTATGAAAAACGGCGTGCGCGGAGTAATAGGACGAAGGGTGACACGTGGGACGGTCGGGAGGATATTCCGAGGGCCCTTGATCTCTAGACCTCTCGTGCGAGTCACTGTTTCCGTCTTTTTTGGAAACAACCCCTAGAAACATATTCCTGCCACATTTACTTTGAGTGTCCCGTCCCCCTGAATCTGAGAGGGATTTCATTAAAATAAAAAAAGAATAATACAGGAAACCCTCCCGAAACCCCTGCTTATTTAAAAAGGCAAAACCCTTGTTTAAACAGAGGCAAAATACGAGTAAAACGATGGTTTTAAAATCAAGATGTTTTGAAATTTGTTTTTTGATTCGATGTTAATTCATGAGACTCGAACGAAATCAAACCGATTAGGTGCTGCATTTTGTTGGTTTTGCTATAATTTCACAAACAAACCATCATGCTGTTTCTCCATAGGGGTAGGCAGAGAGGATAGGATACCATATCCCTATCTATTATTACATATATTTATTAATATCATCATTATCATCACCATCATTCCCTTTCCGCACCTAATGGTGCATAAGGCACTGCATTGGTACGCCAATCGCAACGTGTCTTGATCATTTTTGTTACATAAAGGCAAGATGATCAGTCATATGTACCAGTCCAGGGACTATGACATATTTTAGCGTAAAAACAACCGTTTAAATAAATATTACATATCAACCATGTCCGGAATCGAACCCGAGACCTCTTGCATGGCAGGCAAACGAGCTGACCATTACACCACGAGGCCGATTGTAAAATATTTTTTTATGCAAAATTAGTTTAAGAATTCTCCTTACTAGGGGAAAATGTTCTAAAGAGTCTGAAATTTTTTTTTTTTGTATATTTCACATGTCATTCAAAAATCTTTTTATTCCCGAGAAAGAAATTAGGAGAGCTCCTAATTTTCTTCCGTCAGATTCCGATTTTTCTTTTGAAATATTGATTGTTATCAGTGAACTTAATTTTATGTGGAAGCATATTACACAATTTGGCAATTTGGCACTATCCTTGGACCTTTGTCTATATGTTGTGTAAAAGGGAGGAATATTGACCGTGATATTGATTCTTGCCCTCGAGACATATTCATGTTCCTAAGCAGGGGGGTGAGAGACTTTTTAATTAATTATTTTTTTACAATATACATAGGAGGTAAAACAGAGTATTAAAAAAAAAGATAATTACGTAGCAATAAAATACATATTAACAGTAAAAATAGTAAACAAAAAATCCCACGAAAGCATGGCCTGTTCGTGGTATGCAAAAAATGTTTATGAATGTTTTGCTCTTGTAATAAATAGACAGGTATAATATTTTTGTGTAATATAAGAAAGAGAAAAAAAAATATTCTCTAAAAGATAAGAAGGTACTTTTTTTATTATTTTATAGTAATCAAAAAACTAAATAAAAAAACATAAAAAAAACATAAAAACATTCCTTATTATTAAAGGGTAACAAAGTATATCCTAGAAAAAAATAGTCAATATCTTGAGTTTGAACCCAGGATAGTGCGTGTTTTTTAAAATGAGGAAAATTTTGAAAGTTTGGGATCAGCGAAATATTATCAGTAAAAAAAGGATCAAAAAATTTTGGGCCTATAAAATATGCATGTCTCTGTGCTAGCCGCGTTTTACAATATGGTATTTCTAGCACACGATTTCTTCTTTGACTTGATCTATTTGAATTACTTGTAAATACGTTTTGGTTGTTATGTATACATTTTAAACACTGAAAACAACATATTTGTCATATTTCCAAATGCTTAGCTTCATACATATTTTCCTTCCTCTACATTCATACATCTTATTATGCACGCACGCCGATTATTCTGACTTTATGACTTCGTGCCATGTCTTTCTCGGTTTCCTTGTTTTCTGTATCTTAAACTCTTTTAGTCGTTCTTTCAACGCCCATTCGCTCTCCATGTCCAAACCAACGCAGCAATTATTTCCTGATTTTGTCGATAATAGTTTCAGCCATAGATAATGCACGGATCTCGAGATTTGTGCATCTATTATACATTGTTTTACCAAACATTCACCCAAGAGATCGCATTTCGACAACTATAATTTAAATGGTAGTATTGTTTTTCCAGATTGTCGTGCCGTAAATTATTATTCAATATGTTATGCAGCGTTTGTAGTAGCGTTTATCATTAAATCATCGAAAAAAAGTAGTAACAAAAAAATATTAACAAAAAACAATACCATCAGCTTAATACATGAAAAGTGCGGGTAAAACATAATTTTTTAAAATAAAATTTCGTTTTTTTAGGAGGAGCATTAATTTAAACACAAAATTTTTGCCTATTCGTAGCAGCTATGTAATTAAAATTATAGTCTCGTTGATGTGTTTTTACAGCAAAAATAAGTACCTTTTTAAGAATACATATAAGAACATGTGTTCCTGGACCAAGCTGTACTATCATATTTATATATTATTTGAGATAAGACCATGATATGAAATTTCGGTCAATAAAGTAAAAAATAAAAGATTTGTTCCACAAAAAGACGAAATTGTAGAAATAGCGTTTGTGTAAAATAATGTTTGGTGTATGATTTGTGATTTCTCCAGGACATAACGACAGCATCAAAGTTCCCTGTTTCCTATTGCCGGCAATAAAATCTTATATTCCGAGCCACACAAAACAATAAAATAATATCCAATTTCCAGGGAAGCCTTTCAACTGTTTTAACAATCCGGAAAAATCGAATTCGCGATATGAAAGCCACTAAACATAAATATCGCCGCTTTGTATTCAATAGTCGTCCATATCGCTGCTACGATTATGTTCCTAGACCGGGAACGAACATTACAGGGGATCAAAAAAGGGTTAAGACATAATAGATATGGACGGACTGGCGTGCATAAAGTAGAGCGGGCTACGGTAATGCTAGCGTAAAATAGGTGCCGGTGAGTTGTGACTGTTATCCTTACAATGGTATCCCTGTATGGAATGGGGAATATGTTCACACTCTTTTGTTTCATTCTAAAAACAAAAGAAAACGGATTATAAATGGCAATACACGTACAAGGATAACCGATAACAAGGGCGCTATTAAAAGATTAGTTATTGCTTGAAATAAAAATAATCTACTACATCGCTTGAATTTCTCAAAAGGGTATAATAACGAATCGGGAATAAGGTCTAAAGCATACGTATTATGAAGAGCGGATTTTTGCAGTTCTAATGATAACCCGAATTAGTTGTTGCTGTTTTTACGTAAAAATTAATGCTTTATTTAACAAAAAAAGTAAAGAACGTGTCGTTTAAAGTGTTGTCCGTCGTTAGCGACTACTTTCTTTCATCTTTCTGGCAGCATACGAATATCATCTCGAAGAACGACTCTTCTTTTGAGGTTATTCACAAATAAAGCCATTTTTTGGCATATTCTTACGAATGGGAATACTGCTCAGCGAGAGCATGAGTCATCGATCGAAACGACAAGCAATCGGAAGGAGCAATGTCCGGTAAATACGGCGGACGGGGTAGGATTTCCTATTTGAGCGTTTTCAAGAATGTTTTGACTGGCCTCGCAATATGTGGCTGAGCGTTGTCATGCTGCAAAATTACTTCATCGTGTCTCTCCTCGTATTGTGGCCATTTTTGTTTCAACCGTCAGTTCAAACACATCAATTGTGGTTGATAGCAATCTCTCGCGAGGGTTTCGTTGAGTTTAAGGAGCTCATAACACACTACACCCAGTTGATCATGGTGCAGAGCAGACATGATGATGATGACGATCGGTGATGATCCAACAGAGCATGGTCACCTACTACACTTACAGTCATTAAAAGCCTAATGTTGGAGCTTTACGATGAAGTTGACTGTAGTATGTCCAATGTAAAAAGGGTAAAATAACACCACCTGTCGGGAAACAGAGAGAACTTATTCAAGTAACTATCAATGTACAAAAAACTAAAACTTTCATTCAGAATTTTCGGATTTTAAAACGAGTACAAACAAAACGGCTCGCAGTTGGCGTCACGGCACTTTGAAGTTACACGAGATGCCCGTTGAATGCGCTTCTTACAAGCATTGCGTACAAATTATAGCGCGGTAATGAAATAGGTGCCGTTTGTCCCAATAATTTGAAACGTTCCGTTTCAAGGTTGTTTAAGATACGCGTTATGTAAACTATTACAGAATATTTATCCGGCGTCACACGGAAAAAAATGATAATTCCTTTTCCATCTTAAACGTTTGCTCATTTAAAAATAATACCAACGAAAAAACGTTACTAGTAATGTTGTAGTAATTTAAATGAACTGTTTACTGAAGAATATGGGTATTTTCAAGATATTACAGCTTGAATAAATTTATGTTAACGTGGGCGTGTGTGGAAAAGTAAAATTCGCATTTGCAATAAGTGTCCCGCCGAAAGGATAGTATATTCTAGAGAGAAATAAACCCTACAAATAAGAAAAAGCGGTAGTTATTACACACAAATATTCACTAATCTTTTTTCAACTAAACGTTCTGGCAGATACGATTATTTTTCCAAATAACTGATATGCTGTAAATCTTTTTTCGTTAAAAGAATCGAATTTCATATTTTACTAACAAAAACAAGAAACTTTTCTCATATGATATTTAGTCATATTTTTTGGTTTGTGGTAACTACGAATTATGAATTTACCGTTTTCTGTTAGATACGTGCATTAATCAACATAATATCGTAGAAAATTACTGCAGCTAAATAACTTTAAAATCAGCGTTTGTGCTGCCAGCCTAAAGTACTTCAATCTCGAGTATAAATTTGATCATATTTTATAACATTGGCTGGGAGATCAAATAAAATCAAAATCAAAATGAAGCAAACATACACATACATATTTTTCGAAAAATCTAATACTGATAATGATATATGGATTGAAAATTTCCTCCCAACTCCAACTTCGCCATTTGGTCGCCGGAGCCGGCAGTGTACTTAAAAAATATTTTTTTATTCTGCTCCATGAATGTTACAAATGGAGAAGCCGTGCATTCAAATCATCATTATATGATTTTAATGAATCACGACTTGCCTATTTGTAGCATTCGTGGGGGAGGAAACAAATATGTGTTGTAAGTGGGTAACTCAAAAATGCTGATTTGAAAGTTACCTAGTTATATTAATTATTGCTCCACAATATTATAATGACAATATTTATGTGCATAACCCTACGCCAAATTATTCTTATGATGCCATTCCACGGCGGAGGTTTTTCTATACAGTGCCAAATACATGATATCAATCAAAATTTGTCAACTTAAAAATGAAACAAAACAGATTACTTTTGCTAGTGCGCCTATATCTCGAGTACTGCTTTTGCTTGCTCTATTTTTCCTTAAAAAATGCATCTAATTCGTTTTTGAACTGGTTGATAGAAATGAAATGGACAACGAAGCTTGAAAATTTATTCAAGTCTAAGACCACCCTGCTGGAAAGGAAGTTTTGCCTGGATTAAAGTTGAATTAAGGACGATAGAACTTTTACTTATGACCGTGTAAACTAGTGTTGGGATTTAATTGGCACATCCAGTCATAGTAATTAATTAGTATCGTATAAGTTTCTATCAAGTCCCTTCTCTTCCATCGTTCTTCCAATTCTTCCAGTCCTAGTGCTTTTAATCTACCGTGTTAGGGCATCCATTTAAGTAATTTCTGGATTTTCGTAGCTTGTCTTTGAACTTTTTCCAGAAGCTCAATGTCTTTAGCGTAGTGTAGTGTTATGTGTCAAGCAGAGCGTAGTATGACGTAGAATAAAAATTAGAACTCATGTTGAATCTTTTTCTATGTATAACCCACTATAATTTTTATTTTGAGATAACTAATGCATGTATTTCGTTGCTTATTAACTCAGTCTCTGTCTACACAATAATGTTTTCATTGCCAATAAATCTTTTCTCTCTATCTGTCTTCTTTTACTGCACGTTTTCACCCTTCACCTTCAATAAGTGAATAGGAGTCGGACAGGTAAGCAAAAATTGTGGCGAATAGACCCAGAGGTTGAAGGCCGAAGAAATCCGAATGACTGGCGGCGGTCACACGTAAATCACGTCACACGTTCGCAAACATGGCGGCTGCTTTCCACTTCAATATATTGGAGCGTCAAGTGCCGTCATGATGACATTCTTCAGGAAATAATGAAAACTGTATTACTCGTATCTCTTACTTCACATGTAGCTATTTTTAGGTTACATTGAAGTAAGGCAAATACCTTTGAAGTGATTTTAAATCGTGTTTGGCAATGATGTTTTGAACTGTAAATGTTACAAGCAAACACAAATAAATAAAATCTAAGGAAAACGCCTTATTTTTAAAACTTTTTTGCTGGTGAGACATCTGAACTGCCTAGCTAGGAATAGCTTCCCTGTTCCCTATTGTAAGACAGTACAAATATATATTTTTAAGAATCTGTTATTTTTATCATAAATATTATCCAATTCAATTTTTTTTTATCCTTTTTGTTAGTTTTCTCATTTTTATAATTAATATTCAAAAGGAGATTTAATTAATAAATAACGTAAAATACCAAACGCAAAAAATAAATAAAAAGAAAAACCATTATAAATTTAAATAAAATTGAATATGAATAAATACGGTAAAGATTCATTTATATCATATCAAAATTCAGCCTTAAAGTGTTCAAGACACACACATATGTTAAACTATTTACAAATGAGAGTTATGTTTATACAATATTATTATTATAAGAGCACACAAATGAATATGTTTATGTGTGCCCTACTTCCAAATTTAAAAATAAATAATCTGATATATTATTATTCTAAAAATTATTGATTGTGTCGGTCATGTACGGGCCCGTTTCACACGTATCATGCCAATTCACTCGGTCCGGTAAAATAAGGGAGGGTAGATGCTTATTTATTATTTATTTTTATTTATTTAGTTTTTACTTGCGGGTGAAAATTAAGCTAAAAGAAATAGAGTAGATATTAGTCGGCCTCATGGTGTACTGTTTCGTGTGTTTACCTGCCTATTGAAAAATGAAATAATTTAAACATTAGTTATCAATGAAT
This sequence comes from Micrasema longulum, assembly GCF_059751315.1. Lineage (NCBI taxonomy): Eukaryota > Metazoa > Arthropoda > Insecta > Trichoptera > Brachycentridae > Micrasema > Micrasema longulum. The sequence continues at coordinate 334,313 of NW_028277606.1, forward strand.
CCTCCTTGTTTTTTGGTGCTGTGCTATGTTGAGCGAACGACTAAATTGGCGGATAGGTATTTGAACTTTTTTTTTACGTAAAGAGGATTCATTTTCGTGTGATAAAATTCATCGTCTAAACCTTGGGGCAAAATTGTCTGCCGTCTTAAATTAATCGCTATAGCACTGTCTCTCAGTCTTACGGAAATTATTGAGGGAGAAAGAGTTTAAAACTCTCACTAACAACTTCTTTGAAATGTCAAAACAACATTGAAATGTCAAAACATGTTGAAAAAATAAAAAAAATTAACGTTTTTAATGTTGTTTTGTTATAATTTGAAATTAAACACCGAACAGTTTAAATGTCACAATGTAAAAATTCAACCCCTCAATTCAAAAACAAAAAATAAATTTGTTGAATTACGCAATATACAAAACGTAATGGGTGGAAATTTTAAAGTTAGAAACACATCTATAGAACTGTCAAATCTACGCTGGTGAATGTGTAGCTATATAAATATTTTTAGGGGTAAGTAGGTCCTTTTTTCTATTTGTATATTTTTTATTTATAAATTTTTTTAAATGCAATAGTTATATTATTATTTTTTCAATCAGTTATTTTTTAATTTATACACATATTTCAATTCTGGGTGCCATTTTCAACCAGTAATAAACAACTCGTTATTAGGAAATGCGAATGCGAATTAGGTTGCGGTAGAGCGGGGTGCGAACTTTGGACCTTTGATCTGTGAGTCTGCGACACTAGCCGCGGGACCACAACTCGACTTTATGTACTGTAACTTTATGTATATTAACACTGTTATATTTTTTATTTACATTTTTGCAATATAATTTTAAATCTTAATTTTCAACTGGTTATTTATTTCTAAGTTTATACCATTATTTATTTTTTGACCATGCATCTTCGCGTACATCTATGAACAAGCAGTGTGCGTATGTACAGTTAAAAATACTAACACGTTATTCGCATTGGTAACAAAGCAAAACAAACCAAAAAACTAAACCAATGTCAAGCGTCTTACGAAATCTATGTCTATCAAAATCGACAATCATATTTATTAATTAATGTATTATTTGATAACATGGAACAATCGGGGATAGCCGACTGTTGCCTGCTAGTAAAATATTAATTACCATAAATTTTTTTCAGAGAAAATAAAAAATCAAGAACCTAGGATATATGCGTATCTCTTTCTCACAATTTCGAATATTATTGATAAAAATTTAAATGTTTTAATGTCAAAAAAGTTTTATAATTCAAATGTTTCGTAAAACTTTACAATCTTATATTTATATGTAGGTTGCTATTGTAACTATCTAAAGATGGAGGTGAGTGGTAAATAAGCTCCTGACGTCACTGCGATATATGAATATCTAATATACCGGGCCCTTTTTCTAGACCTAATTTTGGTAAACTAAATTTAAATACTATTGGTTTCATGGTGAATTGAAATTAAATATACCTAACACAATTTTTTAGCAAAATTTTCAAAACGTTTTAATTTGAAATTTGTTGTAAATCAGTAATGCATTACAAATATAATATATTATATTATACATTTGGCCGAACAAATGTCGGTATTACGACGAAATAAAGAAATATTTTTTATTATCCAGACAACGTACACAGAAGTGATTTTTTTAAAAATTAAGGTTAAGTTCACATTAAGGCTATGTTTTTTCACCAAGGAAACAATATGTTCATCATAATATGTAAACCATAGTGGGTTTGTTGTCTATGTATCCTATCGCTGAAAATCGTTAGTATACATACTCGCGGATCGTGTAAGATTAGTTTAAATATGCATAGGTACACATACAATACTTTGATGGTCTTGTCTGAAGTATAATATTAAAAGATCCTAGAACGAAGGTTTGTTCACCACTGTGTATTTAATATTGTTGAACAAAAGATATAAAAACAAGCATAAAATTAAAATCTATTTTATGGGTGATGTTCACCCCATTCCGATATCGCGGAAATGGAATATGGCGACATGCGACAGTTTGCGTAACACAATGCGATGAAATATGTGATATTTATCTATACAAAATAGAACGTTTGTTTTAAAAGCATCCTGCGTTATTTGATCATACATAAATTCACACAAAACACAAGTCAGTTCATAAAAGTTAACTGAATGAATCGAGGGCATTTCGTTCATATTTGTAAATCAATATATCAATTAATTAACATTTGAAACGCATCAGAAATGATTGGTTAAATTTTTGTTAGTTTTGTTGGGTTTATTTTGTGTACTCTCGACAGTTATGACAGTTGTTTTTGCACTGCAGCGAATCAGGAAACACATTGAAAGTTTTTAGTGAACCAGTTATTTATTATAAATATAATAAGGTACATTATTTATACATATATCTTTCTTCATACATATTGACCGAATATATGAAACAAAAAAAAAAAAGATTTAATTTTGTTTTTAATACGAAAAATGATTTTCGTGATAGACATTCAAAATATGTACTTAATTATGTATGTACATGTATTGCCTTTGCTTTTATTATAATCTAAGAAAGAAATCAAAATATGAAAAACGCTATTTTACTTAACATGTATCATGTAAATTTTTTAATTAGATTTTTTCTTCGATATCTGATGACAAAATGCTCCAAAAGCAGTTCATTGTCAGGTGCTGCGTGTATTTTTAAAAACAAAATAGATAGCAAACCAAAGTAAAGCTAATAAAAAAACACAATAATGTGTAAGGTTTACGTTTTAAAATTAATAGAAAAAATACGAAATGTAAAACCATTCTTTAAGTGTAACACTTGATTGAAAGAAACTTCAACATATTTGTTTGTAAATAAGTAACACTATTTTATAAAATTTCTCTTTATAAAGAGGGATTAGAAAAAGATCGTATATCAGCGGAACTCGAAGTAAGGGAGAATACAATGTGTATGTTTGTATGTATAAAACGCAAGTAATAAATACGTTATTATACTATATTCCTCGAGGGTAGTCTGTTCTACATATTTCTAGGGCTGAAACTAGACGACATGTTACGTAAGTACGTATACACGTATATTCGTGTTCCCGTGAAAAGTTTTAAGGATTTAATGACGTGACACACGAGTTTTTAGTTTGCCTTTGGCCATGTAAAATGGAAACTGCAAATAAAGTGAACGTAGAGGCAAATTATTTATTTTAAAGTATGTGCTTTGAAAATTTACTCCATTATATTGCCAATAAAAAATACGAAAAAAGTAGAACAACTAAAAACTTCTAACCAAGCATATTGGAAAATACTACTTTTGGAGAAATAATACAAAATAATAACTTTTATAAATGTTTGTATGAACGATTTTACAATCTAATAAAATAAAATCTCTATTACCACAAAAATGCAAAAAATTAGCTACTAAATTCTATTTTATTATCATAATCAAATTACTAATTTACTATAAAAACAAACGGAGTAGAGAATACATTATTTTACCGTATTAATGATTTTATTTTATTAAAGAAAACAACAGCTTATAATATTTCATAGAGGCAATTATTTTTTAATTTATTTGCGATTTACAGTTTTCTTTATATAAATAAATTAATAAGGTACGATTTTGTCAATCTTTTAAAGTTTGAGATTAGCGGAAAATGACTAATCTGCTTTTCTTCCATACTTTTATTTGCGTTTTATATATCTTGATATTTTTTACGTTTTTTCACAATGTAATTTTATATTATTTAATTTAGTACTCAATATTATTAGGCATATTATTTATTACTCTCATTTCTTACTACATTATAAAGTGAGTTTCTAGAAACCATATCTCAATTATCATTTCAATTATGTTTTTACATATTTTTTCTATTGATTTCAATGGTACCATTATTTTTAATTATTTGATTATGTATGAACCTAAATTTGTATTTTAATATTGATCTGTTTTTTTTTACATTTTCTTCTTTGGCATTTTTTTATTTGCTATTGTTATGCTATTGCATCACATGTCATTGTGATTTAATTGAATTAATTTTACTATTTAATTTTTATTGATAATTATTATGGCTTGATACGGACACAGCCTAAAAAGCCTTTATAAGTTAATTACTATTTAAACGAGTGTAATTTTGAATGAATAAATAAATAATAAGTAATACTAAAGAACGTATCCTAGAAAACTATATCTCTCAATAAAGACGTTTATAATTGCGAATTAATAATTGCGGACAGTTAGAAATGAACAAAAAAAAATGAAAAAAAGTTTGGCTGACAAGAGTGCACCTTCATATTCCGCGAATGAGTTATGTAGATAAAATTTAACAAACAAACATTATTATAAATATTTTTATAAACAAAGTATGCAGATAGTCTTTTTAAAATTGATGTTAAATAGCAATTAATCATTACGTAATCTTCTTTATTTGTTTTAGAATCAATGATCTTAAGCGGTTTCTAAAGCTGTTTAAAAGTGTGACATGAAACTTGGCGTAAAACCTGATCTTAAATAACTCACCCTAAAGTTCCCGCAGAGGCAGGCTGCTATCTGGCCATCTTCAGCCAGCAGCAGAAGGTGATCCAACTCCGCTAGTTGAAGCTTGGCAGGCCGACATTGGCAACCACTGTCTCCACAGGCTGTCTCACAGTGTCTGTCACGTGAAACTCGTCCTAAAGTTTGAATCTGAAAATTACATTTATAAATTATGAAACTAGAAAATAAGACAAAAAACACATATTTCACTAATTAGAAATGAGCGAATTGTAGAGCGCTTAACAATCTTGACGAAAGCGTATTTTCATGTTTTATATTGGTTAAGGAATTATCCTAATACGATTTGTTTTCAGTTTGGCAAAGTGTTTTTATTTATTTGAAAGAGCTTATTTTGCTCTAAAAAAACGGTGCTAATCAATGTTTAGAATAATTACATTTTTAGAGATACGTCAAAGCCGAGAATCAAGAAAGACTTCCACCTAAAGAAGACCATGATCTGCGCTTGGTGGTACTAAAAACGAAAATGTTGCATTGGAAAATGCTCGAAAGAAACAGTATGGTCAACCAGAAACTTTATGTTACCGAACTGCGCCGCCTAAATGAGGCAATTCAGTTGAAGAGACCCGATTGATAAAGCCTAACTATACTCCTTCATGACAACGCCAGGCCCCATGTTGCACAAGTCGTCAAACCCGCACTCCAGGGGCTCGAGTGGGAGGTTCTCTAGCATCCATATTCTCTGGATCTGGTGCCAAGTGATTAACACCTGTTCCGCTCAATGTCGTACTAAATGAGGAGCATTACCTTTAACGACGACGAGGACCTCAAAAACTGGCTCTACTACTTCTTAGACACCGGGCCGGGCGATTTTTGGCGGAACGAAATCAACCAATTGGCCGAGAGGTGGTTGCAGGTCGTAAACAGCAATTTATTATTGCTTAATTTATTGGTATAATAATTGTTTTTTATTAAAATAACACTCGTTGATAGAAACGCTACGAACTTATTCCTAAACCTAATATTTTAATTAGCAAAAACGTACTAAGGTAACAGTTTATTATTTGTTACGTGGGACTTTGATGAACTTTCTTCATTGGTTTTAAATACGCATACTTTGAATTACCAGAAAACAAGCATCCTACAGGATAAACAGCACGTACTGCGTTAACGCGCCATACTTGTATGCAATGTTTGTTAGAAGCGCACTCGGCGAGCATTATGCGTGACGTAACGGCAAGCCGTTTTATTATTTTATTTAAATGTTTTGTTAAATGTGGGTTTACAAATAATATTTGAAATAAAAAAAAATTGTAAAAATGCCAAAAAAAAAAACTGCAAGCCTTTTTAAATGTGGTTTGTTTTTAAACCCGAAAACTAAAAAGGATTATTTTTTTAATAGATTTTTAATGGTAGTTTCGTATTAAAAATAAATATTAGAGGTTACTAGAAATTAACTTCTGCACATTCCGTTGATTAAAAAAAAGTGTATTTTCTTTTGGTAAAAATTACATCAAATATATTTGATCATACTCTGATACATCTATACTCTATGCGAGAGCCAAAATATTCTTGAGAGTTTAGATCAATAACATTGATACGAATTTTTATTGAAAAATCGATAGGAAAATCACATTAAAATCAAAATAAACATAACTGATTTTTAGTGATAAAAACTGGTGAGTAATTTAAATTAGAAACATTATAATTACTGTAATAGTAACGCTTTGGTTGGCTGCAGGCACAAAGTGGTGCCGGCAACGAAGGGGCCCATCCACGTTCCAGAAGAGGGGCGCCGCCGCGGGGCTCGCTAGCAATCCGGCGGGGGCGCTGCTCGCCCCGTAGTACTGCGCCTCGCACAGCCCCCCCGGCTGCAGGGTCCCGGACACTTGCTCTGCTCCAACAGAAAGGAGGACATAAGGCCTCGAAGTTTTTGCAAATTTAAATATTTATGACACCTTGGAAAGAAAACTTGGTAAAGAAAAAAACATTACAAAAAAAAACAATGAAGAATAGAAGTATACGTAGGTACATGGTTATAAAATAGTGTGTTTATTAAGTTTTTTGGCTCTCCCGGAAATTTCGCGTTTTTAAGTTATGACTCTTTTTTGTTGGGCACAAACAACGGTGGGTGAAAAACAGGGAAGGCCACAAATTAAAACATCAACAGTGTTTTGAGTATGTTCAAATGTTTGTAAACAGACTAGATTTCCCCCCTAGGGAGTTATTTAGATCCTAACTTGTTGCAACAGAAATGGAAAACACGTTCGAGAAGGGAATATGAAAGTCTAGGGATTTACAAGGCTTATGACTTGTCATTGGCTGGTTTAAGTGGCCTCTTTACACACTGTGTAACATTAAAAAAAAGAAACAACCCGCTAATCTTCTATTTAGATAGAGGGGATATGGAAGGAGGCAATGAAAAATACACCACAACACCCAGACCAATTGAGAAAAAAATATTTCTTGGGTTTCCTTTTTACAACTGACGGGAATCGAACACACGACGCCAGTTTCACAGTTGGCCGTCTAACCAACTGCGCCACGCCTGTTAAACGGAAAAGTTTAGGAAATGTCTATGTTTAAACATTGGCGGAATTGAGAATGTTATACAGTGTGTAAAGTAGCTACTTAAACCAGCCAATGACATGTCACAAGCCCTGTAAACGCCTAGACTTCCATATATCCTTTTGGAAAGTCTTTTTCCTCTCTGTCACAATAAATTTAACTAAAAATTTTATTTATCACGTGTTTGAAATTTGTCTATCTAATTATATGTGATTGTTATGATTTTTTTTTTAAATTGCACGAAAAAATGTTTTTCTTTTATTGATATTTGTATTACCATCATGGAACATAAAAGCCCCGTCCAGATACTCCATGTCGCTGGCTTGGTGTAGCGGTGTTGGTCTCCTGAGGAGGAGAGTGAGGGAACGGCCCTTGGACACGAGGGTTCCTGGTTCCACGAAGCGCCCGGCTCCATCCCGAGCCAGTCGAGAAGCTGGGCTGCACAATTTCAGAAGAAGGGGTTTTTCTAGAGCGTTGTTGCTCCTGTCGGCAGCTGACCACTCTCCATCTATCACTTCAATCACGGATCGGCAAGATGGAGCTCTAATAGAAAAGAAAACAGTTGATTTAGTGCAAACGTTTGGAATATGTGACGCCAAACCATAAGGTAAAGTTTTAAGCATAAATTAAGTAAAGTTCCTACGAGAACAATACAATAGACAGAAAAACATTACGTTGTCCCAGTCCTGTGAAAAGCTTTGACTACGCAGGACAGGGCAGTAGTGGGACAATACAACAATGAAGAAGTTCAGTGGTTTTTATTTATTATTTTATTTTTTAATAGACTATCAAACTAATCAAAATCCTATTTTTTTTATGCATTATCAGCGCTATGATTTTTAAAAGTTTTGTAATTACTCCGCTCGTGACGTCATAAGTTCTCGTCGGTGAGTTCTGCTGATTAGAGAGTTGGCTTCCCGAAAATCAAAAATCTATTACAATCTATGATTGGTTGATTCGGATAAATTTGTAACGTAGTTCATGGTATTTAATTTTTATTGATTTTATTTTTTTATTCATTTTTGAGAAACTTCGCTACAAAATTAAAAGCTCTCATTTTTACAGGGTGTAAGAAAATAAATTAGATCCAATTTCTCATGGCACTGAATTTTCTCATTTCAAAAATGGATACACGACGACGCGCGGAGGTGATCCATTATTCTGCGGATATAGGCTGCCTGTATACCTCTAGGACAATGTCTCGGTCCGTTGTCCTGTCCTCCAGATTTATGTTCACATTGAGACAATAGGTCCAAATCTGGGAAATGACAGTATGGTCCGGTCTTCGAGTGAACAACGCATAATTTTACAAAAATTGGAACCGAGTTATCTGTGTTTACAGTTTCAGCTGTGAGTCCGAGATGACCGACCGTGGCTGTATTATGGGACCACAACCCGGTATTTAAAATTTCTAAACAAATTTCATGATGTGAAGAATTAATTTGGTAAAACAATATTTGATGATAGTTTTATAACAACGGTCAATCAGAAATATTAAAAGCATAGTTGGCAACTATTTAAACAACGCTGAAATGGATTTCAACTTATATTTTCCAATACCTACCTAGATCGATCTCGCTGAATAAGCTATTTCTCAGTAAAAAAAAACATAACATTACTGCATCAATATCTGCAAGTTAAAATAACAATAAATATTTCTGTCATAATTAAATTTATTTTAAGCGATCAGCTTAAAGCTGATATGCTTAAATCTATTGTAAAGATAGTTAGTTGTCAGAGCACTTTAACTTTTCCAAAACAAATCTAGTTCATTTTTAAACCTAGCGAGACATCTTATTGAGATCAGCTCATGTGACAGCTGATTCCAACCGTCAACAACCCTATTGCTCAGGAAACTCTTCCGTGGATTTAGATTGAATCTCGTCTTTTCCAGCCGGAGACTGTGGCCTCGAAGACGAGCATCTTGTTTAAGCTTACTATACGATTTCATCGTCAATATCGTTCCTTTCGGCACATAATGGTGTACAGGGCACAGCATTGGTACATCAATCGCAACGTATCTTGATATTTTTTGTAACGCAAAGGTAAGATGATCAGTTGTAGGCTCAGGGTGCTAGTCCTGGGACTAAGAAATATTCCATTCTAAAACCCACTTCTTATAAATATTTAATTTAAAAAATGACGGAAATTTAAATCTGAGACCTCTTGCATGGTATGCAAACGCACTGACTATTTGCTTACGAGGAAGACACATAATATTTTTTTAAAACTGTGGTTAAAATGATGAAGAATATTTAACCTCTAAAATTACGAGGGTAAATTTAACCGTAAAAATGTTTACTTTCCTGTGCCTACCTATCAGTAATTTTATATGGTGGATTTGTGAAGGTAAAAATAAATTTTTCGTGGTGTAATCTTTGACTGGCATATCGTTCAACATTCCAGAACCAACCACGCATCACCATTTCCATTAAGATTCGGTTTATAAATAATGTACTTCAGAAAAGGTGAATTTAAAATTTATACATCGGTATAAATGAAGTTACAATTTGTAAGCAAATTTAACGCAGAAGTAATATAATGTAATATCAATTTTTTTTATTTTTTTTTACTATTTTACTTTAAACACACTTAACGTAAAATTAAAACATTTAAATTGAGTTACTTTGACGGTCTATAGTAATGCACCCTGTTCTAAGATTATCAAAAATGTATTCTTTTATTAGCCAAAAACACAATCCACACTTACAAGGGTGCATGTAATTGCGAACCAATATGCTAACATCGATGCATTTAACGCGAGTCTTATAAATTTAAAAAAAAACTATGTACATGTTTTATAATTGATATTCTGATTAAATTGTATTATAATATAACGTATCTATCTGCTTTAAACTTTTAAACTGTATTTTTTTATGTTACATATGTTGGTATTTTATTTGTTTTTCTAACTTTTTATTTTTAATATCTCACGTATTTTTTCCCCCTCTTTTAGAGCTTCTTTATATTTTTCTACACCAACTATAATTCTAAACACTGTTTTCTCTTTTCATTTCTTTAGATTTTTAAAATTAGATGTTGTTTATACACTCGTGTTATAATACAACTATTATTATATAATATGTAAAAGCCTTATGGGCGTGAAAAATTGATAATAAAAAAAGATATTATAATATTATAAATGCAAAATTGCTTGTATGTTTGTTTGAATTTTCTTCGCGTTGCAATTTAGCAACCAATCAACGTGATTGTATAGGGATAGCCAGAAAGCTGACAAGAATCACAAGTTATTTTTGATCCCTTTAAATATGACTCATTCTGGAAAAATGAAATACTATTAAAACAGAATAATATTACTACGTCTCCATACACTAACTGCTCGTCGAATTTTTAAAAGCAATATTTAAAAGACCGACAATCATTACAGGCTACTTTTTATCTCGAAAAAAAAATTCATTCTAAAGAATTCTTACTGTTTAAACAACAAAACTCACCAATTTATCTCTAATAAAAAATAAAAGATAGAATACTCGAACACATAAATATTTTTCTTTCTCGGCTAAGCACCCAAATTTGAGCGATTCATGACTTAATTTACCAAAGTTATTGCTGCAATTATGTTGTTTATAATTATATAAATTCCAATAAATTGTATGGATGTGTGCGCGTGAATTGATTTGAGGTTAAATGAGAAAGATGGGTTACAATTTAGGTTATTTATTGAGTAGATACATACGAGTTACATCCTGACAATTTTGTACAGAAGGAATTTACAATAGCGAACAATGGCGAAGAGCTGGTGGACGGGCGACACGAAATTTCAAGATGAAATGTGCATATTCTTTCACTGCGTGACGTTTAATTACTCGTCCGAGCTGACGTTGCGTCGGGTTACGCGTTGCGGGCCAGAACAGTGTTCAACCCTGTCAACTTTACGGCTTGATGGTGATGACCTCCACAAAATATACAACTATAACAGTGTAAGTCACTCTTCAAGCACAAGAGTTAGTCTCTTTTTTTGGAGAGTTACAGTTTTAACATTTCGTCGTTGCACATCAAATATGGGCCATGTGACTCGGAGCACATTCTGAGAACATCATCAAAATGCGACTTTTTGGCATAAAGTAATTAATATTTTAAATAAATATATTATTTTACTGAAAAACTGTATTTTTCCTACTTCGTTAATACACCAGACGTGTTATTTTCGGTTTAGTTTTTTATTTAAATCGTTTTTATCGATTTTCTTAGAATGTGCTCTGAGTCACATGGCCAATATTTGATGTGCAACGACGATTTACAAGATGCATAAAAGTAGATTTGTATAAATTAAAAAAAAACATGTTCCATTAATGAAATATATTATAAAAAAATATTAAAAAGTAGTTATTACCGAATGAGTTCACAATATTTAACTAGCGGATCATAAGAAAATAACTTATAGAACACGGCTGAACAATAAAATATTATATTTTAGTTTAGTACACATAATTTTAATTTCGAAATTAATTTAGTTAGTAAGAATATTTACCTTATGTCCTAAACATTTTATTTGTATTTTCTCACATGTTTGACCATCACACTATTGACCGTAAGACAGTTCAGGGAGAGAAAAATTCGTTATTAGGTCAGCAATACACAAATACACATATATATCAGGGGCGAACCGTGTATGGAAGCGATTATGCGCAGCTTACCATTATGTTTGACTAACCATCATAATGTTTTACTGTAACTTTATTTACAGAAAAACAAATTAATAATAACTATTATAAATATAAATATTAATATTAATAAAACGCGTCCAGTGCCTGCGATGAGTCAAGAAAATAGCCGATCATTCCAGCTTATTTTTTTATAAAAATAAGTATACTATATTTTGAATGCCTTAAACCCCAGTGCGGGTTTTTTTTTCCTAAATTAAACTTGCAGATCACACAAATTATTTGAAGATTCTTGATTTGGAAAACAGTATTTCAAACATTATATCTTAAGGGCTATTTTTCTTTGAGATGTTACTTTTGACATAAGAGCATAATTACTTTCATGCGTCATATTGCAGGACAAATAGCGCTCGACGCGGCCGTTTTTAGTAGTATTAATTTCTAAAACAATTCGGCCAGTTTAAATTTCAATTGAATACCCAATATCGACTGAATTCATAATGCTATTTTTTATTTATTTTTTAATGAGATATGTATTAAAGTAATTCATAATATATCTATATAAAATAATATATCACGAAGTAACATCGTTTGAGTTGATTTCATGGATGAGAATTGTTGTATCACACCGAACCCCAGAAAAATATCAATTTATAGTATATATTACTTACATTATATTATGTACCTTCTATGTAGGTACAAATATATGATATATTTTTATAGCTTACCTGTAAATAAAATCAATATTCGCCACTGATATATACATATAAATAATATATACACATAAATATAAATAAACAATGAAAACAATATGAAAGAAGTTATTAATGTATAAATTGACAAGTAATCATCTCACTGCACGCAATTTCAATATAGCAAAATCACTTACAATCACTCACTTCATTATTTTTATAATTCCCTGTCCACACCTAACTGTGCATATTGCACTACTTTGGTACACCAGCTATAAAGTACCTTGATCATTTTTGTAACATGAAGGTATGGTAATCAGCATTACAATTCAGGTGCCAGTCCAGGGACAATGTAATATTGCTGTTTAAAACCACTATCCAGATCAATACTTCATGTCAACCTTCCCAGGAATCGAACCCGGAACCTCAAGTATAGTAGGCGAATGCACCAACTATATCAGAAGGTGGATTTATCCTTACTAGATTTCCTTTTTCAGAATTTTTACCTGAGAGTAGCTATTGAATCAAATCGATCTAATAAATTAAATATCTAAATACCCACTGGAAAAAATATATTTGATTGTTATTCGAATTTCAACAACTGCCTTAGTCCCTTTGCACACGAAGCAACTAAAAAAACATTTTGGCAACTCAAATTGCTTTCCTGTGCATTTCAATGGCGAACCGCACACGCCACAACTTTCCAAATGACAGTTTTTAATGTCGACGACTCAACCATCCTGACGCTTCTTGCAATGCTAGTCGCTAGCGCGTTGCTAGTTTCTAGTTGCGCAATAGTTTTGAGGTACTTTCGATAAATTGGCGCAATGTCCGACCAAAAAAACATTAAATTTGTTTAAGAGGTTCAACAATACTTTTGTATTTATGATCATATGCTTGAAAAAGCAGGGAAGCTCTTATCTAGTCGGAGGTGATAGAAGAAAACGACGGCATGCTTCGAGTGTATTTATTACGCGCTAAGTAAACAGGGTAACCGCGTAAACGTTTTACTCGAGTAACCGAGTAACTGACCGATTATATAGTAATTGTTCAGTATTTCTTTTACTTTCTAGTGGGGACTTGAGGTCATATACTATTTTCCTGGCTATCAACAATTTGATATCAGTGCACATCAGTAATTTATCATCAATCGTTTGGATGTTTTGATAATCTATATTTTACATACAGGAAACGCATGATACAATTTCTGCACTGTTCTTAAGACGAATTAGGACAGATTATTTCCGCTTTTTCCGAGAAAGCTCTGAAGATTTTTTTATTATACTTGAAAATATAAAACAAGTTTAAAAACAATGTGCAAAAAGCAAAACCCAATTTCATATTTTTAAACGATTTCGCCTGTGTTAAGAATAATTAGGCATAAAGAATGACATCTTTTTCCTTCTCTTTTTTGTACTTTCATTAATAACCTTACATATAATTACTTTATAAAATATAAACTTCACTGGTCCATTAGAGTGAAGTCTAACTGTGTAAAATATAAAAATATGTAACTGTACTGTATGTTTCCTAAATAAAAGAAAATTTAAAATAAAAAAAATACTTCATCATTACTGGTGCTACTTTTTAGATGTAATTGTTAAAAGTACCATATTATGTGTCTTACATGATTTGTAAAATTTGTCTGTTAGTAAATAGTAATTAAGAGTTAGCCTGTAGATAGACCTTATTTTTTTATTTAAGTGTAATGTACAGCGCCCTTGAAGTGATTACTCACGAAAACGGCGCTATAAAAATTGACGAAATTTATTATTATTATTACTTGATTCTTTAGGCGTTTTAAACGCATGACAATGACACTACACTGTGAATCGAGAGGATGACTGAAATGGTAAAACTTGAATAGCGTCGTGAGAGAAGCTTGGTCTCCAACTAGTTTGGAACTGCTGTCGCCAGCCACTTTTAGTTTGGTTTCAGTTTCTCCGTGTGCAAAGGGCCTTAGGAAATTTTCTCAGATTTGCATGAGATTAATGTGTATTCATGCAGAAGTAAGTACTTTTCTTCGACAAAACGAAGGTGCTCGGCATGTTATACTCTCTTATACCGTAATTTAACGTTGTCAATAGAATTGATGGGTTATTTGATTTTGAGACAAAGTAATTTTACTTGGCATATTCTAAGAACACTATAAAGGAACAAAGAAGATAAAAACACGTGTATAATACAAAAGAAAAATAATTAAGTGGGTTCGGTGAATCGTGTTTTTGTGAATTAATTACAATTCTACTTATTTTAGTTTCAATAAAAGGGATTGGTTTAAAAGCAAGCATCTGTATACCAGGGGTGAATCGTCAAAATAAGCGATTATGCACAGTTCACCATTATATTTGACTTTCGGTAATAATGTTTTATAGTTTATATGTTTATGCGAAAATAAATAAAATAATTGTTAAAATAAATAAAACAACTTTATTTTTAACTACTAATCTTTTTAGTATTATTTTTTCCACCGACCGGTTTCAAAGCAAACAAGCTTCTTCGTTCAAACAATCAGGTCTTTTTTTTTCCGTACAAGGGTGGTAATTTGATATCAATATTTTCGAAGCTAGACAGGAGAGTACTAAAAGATATATTGTTTATTTGGTAATTAATTTTTTTTATTTTATTATAAATCCCTTTTTTAATTTCTAAAATTTCTAAGTTGTCTAATTTTAATCTTTTAATTTCAAAATGAAGTACTTTTAATCCAGTGTCTTTATTGAAGTTATGATTATTTTTTATCAGATGATTTGCGAATTCAGAAAACTTATTATTATTTAAGCATCTTAAGTGTTCTTTTACTCTAATATTAAAGTTTCTTTTAGTTTTTCCAATGTAGATTGAATCGCAATCATTACAATTTAATTGGTATATCCCGGATTTATTTTTTTTATGGACTTTGTCTTTTTGATTTTTTAACAATACTCCGATATTATTAGTTGTGTAGAAAGCCGGTTTAATGTTTGATTGTAAGGAATTAGATATTGGTTTTGAAAAAATGTCATTTATAAAAAGAATCCGCCTCCATTATTTAGGTGGGTTTGCGTTATTTACTGTGCGAGTAGAATATAAATATTTATTTATAAGTTTGCATTTTTGTTTTTGATTTAATAATTTATTAATTAAATTCTCATTATATCCATTATTATTAGCAACCTGTTTTATTGTATTAAGTTCTATGGGGTTAAAAACAAAGTTGTTTTATTTATTTTATTATAATGAATAACCACAAAGTTAGTGCTTCAAATATAAACGTTATATTAAAATAATTGTTATTTATTTACATCACCACGACCGTTTATCTTCCTACAAAAGAAATGTATGAAGTGCGTTAGCGCCCAGCCCGATCTCAGTGACTAAACTAGTCGATTACCTCAGCTTATTCCTCCATACAAAAAAATACTATATTTTACATCTTTATACCTAAGTCAGTTTTTTTAGTACTAAAACAAGCTTTCAGATTACAAATATTATGTGAAGATTCTCTAATTGGAAACTAGTATTTCGAACATTTTTTCCAAGGACCATTTTTCTTTGATAGCATACCGTTGACATATTATGTATCACATAGGATATGTGGCGTTCGCAGTGGCATTATTCATTTTAAAAGGAATCGGCTAGTGCTCAGTGTTGGCATTTACTGCTGAATGTCATTGTGGTATTTGTAAATATTTTTTTGTACAAATATAGTGTAAAATAAAGCTACGTATATTGCGAGGTTAATAATAATTGTTGTTTAAGTTAATTTTCACAGAAACACAGCAAAAATAGTAATTTACAATTATATTACTTACATATTATGTACTTATATGTTGGTACAAATAAATTAACATTTTTTTGTAGATTACCTATAAAATACATAACAATTCGCCACTGCTTTATACGTTGACGTGATATAATATATCAGTATGCGAGAGGTAAAGTACAGTATCTCCAAAACCCAACTTTTTAGAATCAAATAAGTGATTTTTTTATACTTTGAGCATCAAGATTTATATAAGTGGCTTTTAAGTAAATTTGTTTTTTAAAATATATTAATTTTCATATGTACTTAATACGTTAATGTTTTTTATTGGTTTTAAGATTTTTTAAATGCTCTAAATGGAGATACGTTTCCAATATATCATATTAACAATAAAACGACGTCAGAGTAATAACGCGTCAACCTATAGAGAAGCCCTATCACTATGTTTCATAGAACGCAAGCGATGTTGGTTAGCAACAAATTGGTGGCCATTTTGTTTTATTTGACAACATAGGCATAACGGTTCTATCGGATGCTTTTGTCGCTGTGCTTGGCTTTGTTTGTTAATAACTTGGATATTTACGTTATAATAAATAAAAATTGACTATTGCGAATTGCAGTATGTTTGGTTGCAGCAGTAGAAGCGTCAAAGGTGTGAAAGGAGTCAGTTTTTACAGGTAATTGATTTTTTATATTTTCCCATGATTAACATTGATTTTTGGCATTTATTGTCCCGAATTGACAAGTTCAAATTTCAGGCCGCTACGACTCGCCGTTTCGGAGATGTGACGGACAAACAAACAAACCCAACACACGACTTTGGTTTCATGGAGTTGAGATTTATGTCTTCATAAATGTAACATAAGTATTTTGTGAATAAAATGAATAAATAAATAAAAAGCTAAAGACACACACGTATTTTCAATTTTATAAAATAAATATAGGCGAATTAAAGAAAAATAAATTGGAATAACCCTGCAATAATAAATACACAGGTACATATTTAAGAGTATTTACAATGCAAATTGATATCTATTTGGCAATTCTCGACCTTAATACGGCGCATTTTTTTGCTGCAAACAGTAGCTAACTTAATACCCAATAGTCATATAATGCTTTTCCTACGTTTGGGCTCCTCTATAGCTGTGCGCATTATTTCTTTGAGGAAACAACTTTGTTTTTTGTATGTGATACTTTATTTTATATAATTTATTTACTAGTTTCGGTAAAATAAAGGTACTATGCCTTCTTCAGGGTTGATAACAAACGTTTAGTGTCAAAAGTTTGTAATTAACCTCGAAGTGTTGATTTGATGTTGAAAATAACCGAGAAATAAGGGTTAAGATGTTTGAGGTATTATTTAGAATATTTTTGATATAATCATTTTTATCTTACTTTATTTGGTCAAGTTGGGGAAGAGGATAATAAAGAGTTTGATAAAGATGTAGACGGGATATCAGGAGGTTCCTTACGACGGAATTTGATCCTTTGCATATTCCCACAAAATTAAATTATTTCAAACCATGAAATCATATAACAAAGGGAAAAACAAAAAAAAGTTATTGTTACAATTTACTACTGAAACTGAAAATTTAATACCATTAAATTTAAAAAAATTAAATTAAGATGAAAATTAAAAAATGAATTTGACTTATATAGAAAGTACTTTTTTACCAGCAACAATTGAAAAACTAAATAAACTTTGAAAACAATCACAAAAACGCACAAATATGGCAAAATGACTGGAGCTAAACATTGAACGAACTGACAATTACAGCAGTCAAAACTCAGGTTCTTTGTAATAAGTTAAAAATAAGTATTATTCAAAAATGGTAAAAATATTTTTTGTAAGGAAAGTGTAGTTTAATATTTAAAAAATAATTAAATGTAAAAAGAGTACCTATGCACTATCAAAAGGTTTTAATTTTCATGAATTTATTGTCATACATAAAAATAGTTTAGATTTTAGATTTTGATTTTAATTTTGATTTAATTTTCGATTTTGATTTTTGATTTTTTATTAAGTTATATATTTTTTTTTTGTGAAAATAAAACCTTATTTTCTGATTTGAAAAAAATAAAGTAGAAATTTAAAAGTAATATTGTAACCTTTGCCAATTTAATTAAATTATATGGGTTTTTTCTCCTTCTTTTATTGGGTATTGTATGTTTTCTAATTGTATTTTACCTCTAATGTGATGTGACGTAAACGTAAAAAAATAAAAATTATCTTGTTATTAAAGAAATTAGGAGTAAACGCTATTTATCTCGAAAGTTTTGCTTTCAACACAGTAATAACGCAATTTCAGTATGTTTGGAGTAACCGTAGTTTTCCTCTCGCATACAGACATAGATATCAATATTTTGAGATTGTTTAAATGTTTGAATACGAGGACTGGATTTCATCTCTTAAGCCGTTAGAAGTAAGAAGTTATTAATATAAATTTTAATATTCCTTTCTCTGAATTTTTTTCTATCTTTGATGTAATATATTAATCTTAATAACTCTTTAGGTCAAGGGGTGAAATCCAGTATTTGTGTGCAAAAATTTGGACAAATTCAATATATTGTGTACCAAACCAACTGGTTCAATAAGAAGTACTAAATTGATTGTTTGTAAAAAATGCCGATTCTAGGAGCGAATAAGTCCATTATTCCTGCCTTTAGCAATTTTGAAAACTCCCACTGTATGTAATAATTAGTTAATCAATTAGCAATTAACAATTCAAAGAAACATAATTAATGCACGGGGTAGTAACTGAGAAGTCATTAAACATGAGTAAATTAGAAATATAAACTTTAAAACGATTTCAGTCACAATTTGTTCGTCTAATTGAAAGTATCGCGTATAAAGTTACAAGCAGTTCTTAATAAAAAAATTGGAGTTCAAGGTATGTACATATTTCATAATTAAGTTTTAATTTTAGTTCCAATCGCTGGTTTCCAGGTAAAGAAAAAAGTGTCATGTATTTTGCTGACTTAGGAACATCTTCAATAGTGTTCAATATCCTGGATAAACATATTAAGTTCTCCAAAACGAAAGCCATTTTCAAGAGGAGTGTACAAGTCTGGATTTTATCCAAGGAAAGAGACCATTGCAGGAGACTGCTGCGAGATATTGCCTAGATTTAGATACTATTAAGCGTGTTGTCCAGATGCTTTTTGAAATATATTTATGTTTATGTAATAACATTGAAATTTTATTTTTGCTATTATTTGATTATGTAAGTGCTTTCACTTTCCATTATGTCGGATCCCAATTCAATACAGGGCCCTTGGCTTCATAGAGTTTGGGATACGTTATTATTGTATTTTTTGTAATATGTATGTATTTGTATGAATAAATAAATAAAATAAATAAATAAATAATTTGCTTGAACGCCGCCATTCGCAAATTTGATTTTCTCAGTAACAAGCACTATTTATCAATATTTATTTTAGCAATATTTATTTATTATATTTTGATACAAAAAATAATAAATGCGCCATCTATGAATAATCAGTTTCATGTTTTTGTCTAGAATTACCTTAATTGAAAACCTCATTGCATGTCCCTGTACGTAGCGTACAGTCCATAAAAGATATCAAATTTGATTACTAGCTATAAAACCTACAAAAAAGCCTTAATTAATCAGATAATGAAGAAAAACCGCGTGGAATGGGTACATGCAAATATTTATGAGAGAGAGTTCAAAAAGAACGTGCTTGTAACGTGTTTATTTAATTATACTCCTGTATCTGCATTTCCATTCTCAGCGGTTCTTTTTAATTGGCATGATATATAATATCATAAACTTTATATCTCCTTTGATTTAGTTAAAGTACTCTTAGCGCAATGGTTCGTTTGATACATTTATCGTTCATTCCAAAGTAGTTTGAGGGAGATTTTCATAGACAATAATGGTTGATTCAATTGGCTTGATATTGTATTTAGGAAGTTCAGAATTTATCCTATTATTAATTAGATTTATAAGCGTAAATGTACATTTCAATAAAAGTAAGAAGGTTCTTTAGAAAAAAAAATAGTAGATAAAAAGTAAAGAAATAATAAAATATTATGGAAATGGACTTCTCGTTTCTTCTAACACTATCATTTTATTCGAGTTTTCTAAGCCAGTTTGGCTTAAATGGAGCTTTATTTCGCCAATTATGCATGATTTGGGCATTAAACTTTTTGAATAGTCAGAGGTCTATTGGCAAACATAGAATTTTATATTTTACTTAACCTGAAATGGAGAAATGGAAAAGTGTGAAAGCTCAAGGACGTAACGGTCACAAGGCATAATTTTATCGAAAGATTAGTACTTTGATAAAGAAAAGTCACAAAAAAGATATGTTAGCACCGTTTGCTGTCCAAAAAGATGTGGTAATATGTAGGTTAAGTAAATTAAGGAGAAAGAGATAAATTGATTCTAAAATATTGCAGATTAATATATACGTTATAATTACTTAAATCATAGTAAATCTAAGTAAAGTTAATTTGAACGTTTTGATAAAGTTAACATAAAACATAATATTATATGAATTAATTTTCATCATTTCAAAACGCAAACAGTATAAATATAAGAAAAAGGTTTTGTTATAATATACTCGTAAATATGATAATGATTAGAAAAATGTATTAATATCGATGGAGGAAATAAATGAAAAATGTCTCTTACACGTATTTAATACATACATACTAATATGGAAAACGCAAAAGTGTGTTTGTCTTTTTGTTTCGGTTTCTTTTACGTTGCAACGGAGGGAAAATTGCCGGAGAGCTAACACGTGTCGCATACTACTTTTCAACTTGAAAAAACAACCCAGTCCTACGGGAAAGATGAAACGAAGCCCGTAGGGCCGATTACCCTATACCCGAAGAACGGAATTTTCTAGCAAGTAACTGATTTTTGGCAGTATTATTATTCATAACACCTTTATTTTTTAAATTCATTTATAAACTATCAAACGATTTCAGAGAGATGCATAAACAGAAAGCACGCAATTATATTGAGCTTCTACACGTAAAATTGTCCTAGTGATTTTTTTATTTCGTCGTTTAATATTAAGCTAATAAAATCACTTAATTACGCATTTTAAATGTCGCTTAATTCTTAAATAAAAAATAAACATAACTGTAGACATGAGTAGATATAGGTGTTTTGTGACAAAAACAAAAACAAACATATCTGGGGTTAAAGTTTTAAAGGCTTGTTAGCAGGTAGGAAAAGAAGGATATGGAAGAAGTTTATGAATAATACACCACAACACTCAGCTCATAAAATTAGTTTTCTGCTACTTTTTAATAACGCCTTCATCCACTCATGTCTTCAATTAAACGTATTTATGCAGAAAGCAGCCAGCTAAATAAAAGTAAAAATAAGATAATAGCACCTGTGTGAAAAGAGTAAATAATCGAATTTACAACAATTGGAATGTTTTTGACTTTGACAAATTAATAATAAACAACGAATACATTAGTTTAATTAGTAACAATAATGTACATTTTACATTACATTTTTTTTGCACCACAACAGGCAAGGAGGACCAATTACAGTGGTGAATCACAGAACACCCAGGCTTGAGAAAAATCACATTTTTATTTTTTTGTGTTCTCTCCGGGAATTGAACCCAGAACCTTCCGTGTGTGAGTCAAGCATCTTGACCACTACACCACGAAGGCCGTCTGTAACTATATATGTAACTGTATATATTTGTCCAGTTTTAATGATTTTGACTGTAAACTTTTTCTGGTGCTGTGGTGGTTTTCTGCAAATTGAGAAACGCCGTTTTTGTGATCAAAACTATTTTCAGAAGGTGATTATCACAGTTTTTTGAATGAAAGCGGTCTGGCTGTTTTTAGCAGAACACGGAATTGACCTTACTGCGCCCGATAACACCAATATGGATTTTTTTTTAAATTGTGGACCGGCTGCTTTCTGCATAACTCCGTTCAATTATGAAACGTTTGAGGGCTGGCAAGACACGATACGGGTGAACAAGGACGCGTCTAGCAGCTGGAATGAACGAACAATATGTAAATGCCCCCGCTCACCTGAGCTTGTAATTGAAGAGGGAAATGTGCACGACATCCGTGTGTTTGCCGGTAAAGGTGATCCTGCACTCGGGGTGGAAGGGCAGCGAGCGGGTGTCGAAACTCCCGGAGCGGCCGTTCCTCTCGGCGGTAAACGACGAGTCGCAACGGGGTCCTCGCCCCGAGTCTGCAAAAAAAGCATTTTAAAGTACATTCAGGGATGTTTAAACATGGGCAGAATGGTGAATGTTACACAGTGTGTAAAGTGGCCACTTAAATTTAAATATGATTAACTCCCTAGGGTGGAAATCCAGCCAGCCTCCAAGCATTTAGACATACTCAAACACTCAAATTAACTACCCGGTGAAAAAAGAAGTATAAAAATTGGATAATTGTTTTCAGGCGTTGCCTAGTAGGTGATTTGGTGCAGCTGGATGAATCTCACCCACATAATAAAGGTTTCAGCTCCTTAACTTCACAAAAGTCAACAGATGGATGAGTTGAAGAAATGTGAATGTTTAAACATGGGCAAATAGTGAATGTTACACAGTGTGTAAAATGGCCACTTAAACCAGCCAATGACAGGTCATAAGCCCTGTAAATGCTTAGACTTACATATTTCCTTCTCAAAAATGTTTTCCCTCTCTGTTGAAATAAATTTAAATACTTTCAAGGAGACTGGACCACTTTGTACGTGCAAAACACGAGCCCACTGCGTGATACCGCATTAAAGGCCCATTTCACACCACGGCAAAAATCTATGGGACATGGTGATTCAATACGGTGGATCGATATTTATTGTTTTACAATGATTTATTTATTTAATGCCTGGCAAACGCAAAAACTAGTACACCATGAGACCGATTAATCTCAAGTCGATTTCCTTTTGCAGGATTTTTGCCTGAGAGTACTTGTTGAGTTGAAATAATGATTTTGGTAAAATTGACATTAAAATCTTTTTTTCTAAGTTTTCTTATATGATTTAAATCATGTTGTGGTCCCGTGGCCAGTGTTGCAGACTCACGGATCAGAGGTCCGAGGTTTGAACCCCACTCTGCCCCGACTTGATTTTCATTTTCTAATATTGAGTTATTTACAACTCGTTAAAAATGGTCACAAAATTGAAATATTTGGGTAAATTATAAGAACGCTAATATTTTTTTTTATCGGATATCTGAGGATTATTGATATTTTTAATAAAGTCAGTAATTATGGAGTTTTATAAAAAAAACGATAAATAAAAATATTATCAAATTTAAATAGGTACTGACAAATCTAATAAATGTCAATCCACTATAATTTTAGCGTGCCGTTTAGATTAAGATGATATGTGTGAAATAGGCTATTCTACATCGGGTATCACGCGGGTGGTTTGTTTATTTGGAAATTCTTGAAATAATGAACAGACTTTAGTACAATTAAACGTAGCTATGCAGAAAGCATCCAGTCCACAATTTTGAAAAAAAAGAGACTTTGTTATTATCGGGTGCCGTAAGATCAATCAAATGTTTTGCTAAAAACAACCAGGTCGCTTTCATACAAAAAACTGTAATAATCGCCTGTTAAGTAAATAACAGCATTTATTGATACTATTTCTGGCCGATTACCTTTCGTTCCCATCCTTCCTTTGACCCATCCTTATGGTACCTACCTAACCTCAAGATAGAAGATATTCAAAATTAAAAGATTCGGATTTAGAATAAAAACCAAACAACATTTTTTTTGACTTGACATAAAATCGGATAAAAAATAGTTGGAATCGTCGCGCGTCGTAGAAAAAATTGTCTCATTTTATAGTTCATTTTGTCATCCAGTGCCAAAAATTGAAGAACATTCAGATTATATTAAAGGTAGGTATTCATTCCATGTTCCTCTCCTTTCTCAAATATTTCCCGATAACAGAATTGAATAAAATTCGATTTTGATTTACAGTCCGCCTTTTCGTTAACATCGCCTTCTGAAAATAGTGTTGATCACAAAAACGGCATTTTTCAATTTCCAGAAAACACAGCACTAAGAAAATATACGGTAAAGATGCTGATGGGAAAATAATGTCTTCAAAAATCTTGTTATCTTAAATGAATAAAAGTGGATATTTTTTTTTATTTTATCAATTTATTAATTTAAATAAATCTGTATTAAAAAAAAAAAATTAATACAAAATTTCTCCTGCTACATTGTTTGATTTAGGTTTATTTAAAATGAAACACTTTGTATTTTTTACCACATAAGAGTTATAGAGTTAATAAAGAAGTTTAGTGCAACGGGAAATTTGACACATAAATGTTTTCTTACGCGCTGTAAAAATACGAGCATTTAATTAAATACAATTGTAGGGCAAAGTTTCTCGAATAAGCATGATCAATTAAATAAAAACGTTTAGAAGAATGCACATTGTACGATGTTATATCTTCTCAGTATTTTTTTACGGCCTTGAAATATGGACGCTCACCCAAGCCACTTCAAAAAAGATCGAAGCCTTAGAAATGTGGTGCTACCGGAGGATATTCAAAATCTCCTGGGTGGACAGAGTCCGGAACGATGACGTTCTCAGACGGATAAAAAAAGATTAAGAGGTACTGAAGACCGTAAAGAAAAGAAAACCTATGTACTTTGGGCATGCGATGAGAGAAGAATTGAAGGAAGACGCAGTGCAGGTAGAAGGCGCATCTTTTGGTTAAAGAACTTGCGTGACTGGTATCATTCCTTGTTCAGGGCCAGCTGCCAACAAAGTGAGAGTTGCTGCGATGATTTCCCACCTTCATCGGGAGAGGAAAGATAAGAAGAATAAGAAGGTTTGAAAAAATTAAATAATTTTCAACGTCACGTTTCAGATTTACGTTTGAATCTGTCTCGCCGAGTTTGCCTCTTCCTGTCCTAGGATCCAAGTGTCCTTTTATTTCAGTTGTGACGTCGTTAATAACACGTTCATAAAAATACCTGTAAAAAATGTCCGGTTATTGGTGCAAAAGGAGTGAAATTATCCATGCCAACGTGTCGCGAAATTCCACTACGCAGTTCTGATATACGGCCGTTATCGCGGAGTACGCGAGTACAAACTTACGCCCGTAGCACACCTCCGCGGCGAAACCATAACAGCGGAACCGCAGTAATTTCGCCATGTCTTGTCCGTATGTAGGAGAAGCGGAAAACTAGCGAAACTATCTGTTCTAATGCATAAATTTGACTATAATTCTATCTCTTTCCCCGCGCGGTTTCGTCGATCTGCTCCGACGCCAGCCACACTTCCGCGCCCCGGCTTTGTTGCGGAGCCGCGTTGTTTTCGCACGTGTTTGTGGAAGGCGACAAAAATAAAAAGCGAAACTACAATTTTATCATGAAATGGACGTCGATTTTACAGAAAAATTAATTCAAAAGGTCAGAGAAGTTCAGTGACAACACACGCGCAGAAGAATTACATATGTAAAGATGATAGATATATTGAACCTGCCTTGAGAGTTTTAATAGAGTAAAATTGCAATTAACAACTGATATAACTTTTAATACCATGAAGTAGGGACTTGTCTCAAATAATAAACTGCCTTTTAAGTAAATGAATAAATATTATTTTATCCAAATTCCGAGAAGATAATTGGATTGTTTCCTTATACGAATTTGTATACAAATATTTATGTATGAATATTTACATGCTTATAATTATTGTTATTATCCTCGACTGAATTCTTGGTTACCACCGTTGTCGTATATCTTTTGTAATAATTGTCAATATTGTATATATTTATCGATTATGATTGTCACCGTATCCATTTTATCAGAATTCATTGTTACGTAAATGTTAACGTTGATTAAATAGACTTACTGTATTTGGCCTTTTTTATTCACTGAGTTAAATAGCCTGGTGATTTATTTGAATCTTCTAAAATTAGGTATATATCTTGGCGGAATTATTGACCTTAAGAGTCCACCCAGCACACTGGGTTTAATGGGCACTTGTAACACTGAGCTGGCTGAGGACATTTAGGTACTGAATGGAGGTAGGGATGGAAGTGGATTGACATCCTTATCTATTTAAGTTATTTTAGCGGTCTCGTACAGTATTCTCACCTGCATGACCGATGACTAAGTTCGGACATGTTAGCGATGCAAATATGGGAGCATTTTCTTACAATAGAGGTAGCTAAAATGCTATTTTCACTCAAACACTCTTATTCTTAATGCTTAGAGTTGAAATCCCCAGGAGAATCAAGATCGACGTCTTAATCGCTTACCCTCAATTGTCCCTTTTACCTCCAGTTTTTTAAAAATATATCCTCGTTCTTTCCCTTATATCAACACTTATATAAATTTAATTCAAAAAAGAAAAACGTCAGTCATTTTTTTGACGTGATAGTGACGAAAATAACTAAGATACTAAAATTTTACTAAATAGAAGAAGATTTTGGTTTAGTTTTCATAATGATACATTTTTTCATGTATTATTTATTATTAACTACATATAACTTACGTTTTGTAAAATAAACAATTCGAATCATAAATTGAATCCGAGGACTTCATTTACAAATTGAATTCTTTAAGTAAAATGATTTATTCAAATGAAAACCCATAGAATTAAGAACAGTCCAGAAACCGCATACGAGCATCAAACAGAAGGCGACTAAACTACTCATAAATGAGTAGTTTTACGTTTTGATCCATATTTTCTTTGTAGACGTCGCTCAGTACGCAACTCCTGATTTGAATTTAACTATGCCGTGTTGTGTCCTTTTAAAGTGTAGAAATACTGCTAGGCTCTTAAAGAAACAAAATGGGATCACATTTAATGTGTAATTAGCAAATGAGTGTGTAAGTGGCAAATACATTACTTAAAAATTGAATTATTTTTCCATTGTCAGATTGTCGAAGAAATCAAAATGAAAATTTCGTTAGTGTAGCCAGAGTAGTATTTTTTGAACCTTTTTTATGCTTATCTAATGAGAGAATTAATGAAAATTAGACCTCGGATTAAACAACTCTGTGGTGGACATAAGACCGAAATTATCTTTAAAACAGCATATATTTTTTAACATAACATAAAAATATTAGTTTTATGTAAAATAAATTTGTTTTATATTTTAAGTTCAAAGTTCATTAATTCAATTACTCTTATTAAATGACCCTTTACTTATCTACTCTGTTGTGTCAATCAATATTTCCACGTGCACAATAAAATTTTAGATAAATTAACAGATTGCTTTTTTTAACCTTGCATTTGTGTTATACTTATATTTTTTCCTATCGTGCAACATTACGCGGTGACATCACGAATGCGCGCGGCGAAAGTGGAGCATAGTGGGGGATTTTTGGACACAGTCCAATGTATTCAAATATGATTCTACGCTCCTTCTAAACTCTTCTTAATTCTTTGTGAAAACCCGTTTATATATAAATTTCTGATGCTTAAATATAAATAGAAAGCAAAAAAGGAAACATCAAAACCTCTATGTTCCAAAAAACAATCAAGACAGGTTGTGTAATGATCTCCACAAATTGCCAACGACAAATTTCTTTGAGTTAAGAATTGGTTTCGGGAATAGGAGATGCGAAGTCTGTTCCATTATTCCCCGGACTAGGGTAAGAGATACTTAAATCTGATTGGAGAAATTAAGACCATGGTATTTCTATAGTGGTTGAATATCATGGATACAAAATTTCCGACTGTCACCAAGTTCAGTTTTAAAAGATGTCTACTCAACATTTACTTGTTTACTTCACACAGGTGTTCTTACCGAGTAGTTGTTGAATATCTTGTAGACTTAAGACAGAAGGAAACATAACTTGAATTAGTTTCATAGCTAGTGTGACAATTCCCCGATTATTATTAGTTTGTGAAACATTAACTTTGTATCAGGGATTAATAAATGTTTTTAATTAGAGATTAACGAATTGTTCGGTTAATTGTATCAGTTTGTGAAATTTTAACTTTGTAGTAGGGCAATGATAATTATTGTTTTTGATTCATTAATTGATATTAAAAAGATAGTGTTAATTTTATTCATTTTCAGAAAGTGAGGTTGTCTACAGATAAGGATTTAATAATCTTCATTTTGACATAAAATTTTACAGGAAATACCTTTTTTAAAACATGGGAATAAATAAATACTCAATGATTTATTCATTTAACATATCGGTTTGTTACGTAGAAATTAAAAGTTACGAATTATAAAGAAAAATAAACTCTATTATTTTTGTCGCAACAAAGAGAGAAAATATTTTTGAGAAGCGAATATGGCTTATGACCTGTCATTGACTGGTTTAAGTGGCCACTTTACACTAACAAAAATAACTCCTACGGGGGAAATCCAGCATTTCTGCAAAAATTTGGACACACTCGAAATATTGTTAAATTATTTTTATTTTTAAATGTGATATCTCAATTTGTTGTTACAACTTCTTAACCCCAAACCTTTTTATAGTGTCAAATATTGTCTATTTTTATTTTTTTGTGTTTAGAATTTTCTCTTTATTATAATTTAGTCAGAGTAAGAATTCCACTCCTAAATATCAATTTTTGTTTACGACCCGAATAAAACATAGCAAAATCTCTCTAAAATATTAACCAAAATAAATTCGAAACTTTTAGGACTTGTTTTGTATTTGTGAAATATAAAAATGTGCGAAAAGACAATTATAAAAAACTCTTTTAAAACTTGACACTGGTAAAAACATTCTGGTTTTGAACCTTTCAATCAAGTTTCAGCTTTTCTCGTAGTTCCTAGAGATTTAAATTTTAATGTTTTAAAATTACGAAATACCATGATTGAAAGATTCGTTCAATCCGAATCCAGTTCCAAAAGCACTAGGGGATTATAATAAAGCAACAAAGTAAAGTTATTTGATTAACGAGAGCATGTGCAGAATGTGCAATGGTGAATTCTCAGAGGGATTAATAAGTTCAATTACTTTTAAAGGTGGGTTTCCGTCGAGCTTTACTGTGAGATAGACGAAAGAAAATGAAGTAGAATTTCCCCTTTTCCTAGTGCAAAATGTTATATATTTAATCAGCAGAGAATCCACTTCATTATTACTTTGTTTTTCGTGCCAAAGAGTTATAAAAGCATTTTGAAATAAACTCAACTATCTACAACAATAAATTAAGTCAGGTGTTTTCAATTTGTTTGCATGAGGCGGAAACTTAGGAAATTAGGGCAAATAAACGACACATTATAGATACCTTAGAAAGGTGGTGGTAGAAGCATGTGATAAGAATACCCTGAATAGTCAGACGCACCAACGCCTCTATTCTCGAGGAACTGAATCTGACGAACAGCCTCAGACGAGTTCTCCGATATTTTGGCCACCTCGCAAGAAGCGAGGAAGATTTAATCATTTGAAAAATATTGCTTTTTCTGGTCGGAGGCGTAGATGAAAAAAAAGGATGAGGGAGATCTCTAGTGGTCTGGTAAAAAAAAAAACTAAATAAAAACTGCAACAGGCACTTCGTTTGTGGTAGCTCTCAGAAATCCGGGGAGCCGAGACAAGTGGAGGACTGCAGTCTTGAGAATAAGACACGTGGTTCCGATTCTCAGTCACGAGGTACCGACTATGAAAAAAGGCAGGTATTTTATTTAAACAATCAGTTTTAAATGAAATAATTTTAAGGCAAACCAAAAGCATAAAATCGTGCAAAAAAATAAGATACTTGAAGTAGAAGAAAAAGCAAAAATAATTTTATTGAATTCGAGGATTTTGCTAGCTTAAGGCATGATAAAATATTTAATAACTCCATAACTTGAAAGTAAAGAATACGTATTATATACTCATTTGATATAATTATGAAATGTCAATATTTAATGAGTGTTATTAAAACATATGAATACTATGTATCTACTTTTCTTTGATAAAAAAATGAAATGATGAAAAAATCTGAGAATGGACGAATAAATATATACTTGGCAGACTAAAAATTAATCTTCTTTAAAAAAAATCACTTTACTAACCGGAAATAATCCATTTTAGAAGCAGAAAAAAGCATAAAAAAAGTTTCACAACGCGATGAGCTCTCTTGAATATTAAATAAAACAAGAAAAGTGAGGGAACCATAAATCCATCCAATCACGATACTTTCCACCCCTCGCGCAAAGGGTACCAAGTACACTCCTAACTGATGGTCATAATTTAAGGGTGAGTTTCCAGTCACAATACTCGTATATCTGACGAATAAAATACAGTAATTAAGGATAATCCAACAGGTAAACTCGGGTTACAAGTTGTATGAAAGTAAACATCTGCTACATATTTGAAAACTTAATTTAATATTCGTGTAGTCGTTTGTCACATACCCTGTATGTATTTTAAACGTAATGTAACACATTATTTAATATTCGCGGGGTCATGTGTCATATTTAGAATATATCTTTCACACGATGTAACAAATTTACATAAAATGGTATGAGACAAAACTGTGAACAAGTTGACGTGTACTTTATTAACGAGCAGGTAAGTAAGCTTTAAAGCTGTGGTCTGATAAAAAGTAAGGAAATCATACGATTTTGCTATTTTAAAACGCCGTTCTTTCAAAACCGCGCCATCAAAAAATAAATTAAATGAAAACTAAAAAAAAACGATAGTTTTCAAACGTGTTCTTGAAAAAAATATACCAAAATGTTTTATATAAATAAAATATAATTATTAATTGTTGACCAGCAGATTACGCATCTTGAAATTTAGATTAATCTGAAATGTTTTTTAGGGAAATACTTGTAAATGTTTAATGTCTTCTACATGTTTTTATCAATAAATTGAATGCCGTAGAACAATTGCTCTAAATATTAAAATTTAGATAAAAACATGCTTAGAAAATAAAATGATTACAATCAAAACGTTCTTCCTAAAAAAATACAAAACATAATTAACATAATTCCATAAACAAGTAAAGGAAAATGTTTTTGAAATAACATTTTTTTTATTCTCTATTTTATTTTAGAATAA
The DNA here is from genome assembly GCF_059751315.1 of Micrasema longulum. Classification (NCBI taxonomy): domain Eukaryota; kingdom Metazoa; phylum Arthropoda; class Insecta; order Trichoptera; family Brachycentridae; genus Micrasema; species Micrasema longulum. The sequence continues at coordinate 365,339 of NW_028277606.1, forward strand.
AACATAACAAAGCACGTGACAGTATAAATGATTTCTTATTGATGCCCTATCAATATAATATATTTATTATTCAAGTAAAAAATCATTATACCAGTTACATTTTTAGGGATTCTATTTGTAAGCATAAACAATTGCGATTTTCTAGGAAAAAGTATTTAAATGTACTCATTTGAAAAAACTTTTTTTCTATAAAATAAATATTTCCACACAGTCAAACCACGTTTCAAAATGGCTAAAAATGTATTTCCTCGCGTTTGATGAAGTATGTCTCTATTATGTTAAACGGCCTTAAATGTCCCTTTCATTCTTTATTTAGGTCTTCATCCTCGGTCCATTTAATTTGCATACAAACGTTTAACATAAGAAATTGCCTCCCTCTCATCACTCCTTTCCTCGACCGTTCCTCGCCACAGCACCAAATACATTATAATTCTACATTTTAAAAATAAAATATTTACCCCATTAAAGCCTTAGTGGCTCGCGGTCATTTTTACAACCTACCTCCGTTAATAAATACAGGTATGAAAACGTGTTTTAAGACTTCGTTCTGAATTTAAAACAGTTCTGAGGGTAATCACTGGAGGTGAGAATTATTGTAATTTAATTTGCCGATTTCGTGTTACATTACATACATTGTGATAAGCCTACAGATACAATAAACGTTTGAATGAAATTTATTTCATATGAGACACCTAGATAGATGTCCAAAATAAGTACTAGTACTAAAACAAGAACTAGATTTTTCAAAATAAGCGTATTTATAGGTCCGTAAAACGTGCCCTGACAAAGCTTAATATCGTTAATTTCTTTTTGAAGATCCATTTCTAAGAAGAAGACTATTTAATAAATAACTTAAATAATAATACTGTAAATTTTATTTTGTTTTAAGTGATTCAAATTTCTTCTTGAGTATAATCAATTATTCAAATATTATTTTTAATTTTTAAGCATAAAATGGAGTAGACTCCACCAATTTTAACGACGCTTTACTTTTAGAGTCCATAGAAATTACTTGATCAATAAAATGGTTACATGTAATTTTCTCTAGAGTACTTGTAAATTCACAGCAAACGTTACCGATTTTCATCGTGTAATTTTTCTATTCCAGGGAAATTTGATTTAACGTATTTTTGTTTAGCAACTAATTTTTACGAATTTTTATTGAATCACTGCGTTTTAGGCATTGGTACATGTTACACTACTTGAATGTCATGGTAAAAAGCTGTGGTTTGTAAACAGATTGGAAATGAAATATTTTTGTGATACTTTTGAATCCCTTAAATGTTTTTAATTCCAATTCGTTTACACAAGGTTCTATGTAATCTTAAACGCAGTGAACATCTAAGTCTAAGCTTAACTCGATGTCCACAGATTACACCTGAGCTGCTCGCATGCATCTTGCACGGCGTCAATTCCTCACTTATCGATTTGAAGCAAAATTGAATTAATAATAAAAAAATCAAGTCAATTATGAAATGCTTTTTATTAGGTTTATCGTTCTTACTCTGTGATGAAATATTTAATTTTTATAAAACTCATTATTTTAAAGAAACGTCCCATTTACAACAATGTTTTGAGTATGTCCAAATGTTTGATGTCAAATACTAGATTCCACCTCCCAAGAAGTTTAACAAATTTGTTGTAATATATCTTAAAACTTTGAGCGCCGGCCGAATACACATAGAATTTACCCTGTGCCCGGCCCATTTTTGTGAAATTTCATGCTTTGTGAAGGGTTTCTTAAAATTGTCATAATTATGAAAATACTGTATAAAATCAATTGAAACGTCTTATTTATTTCAAACAATTTAATAAGTTATTTTTTGGTATGTGTATTTTTGTACATACACAAATCTGGATTTCTCCCGAGGGGGAGTAGGTATAAAAAAAAAAAAAAATAAAAAAAAAATTCTACCTCATCTCTGTAGGAATATTGATAAAAAAAAAAAAATTTAATAAGTCATTTTTGTATGATAGTTTTGACAACATAGGCCTTTAAAGAGAGAGCCACATTGCAAGGTCTCATTCCTTTTATTGTGATTTGTATCCCAGAGCCGTGTAAACACGTGATTATAATAACCATGCGTTGTGTCCCGGTCCTGTGTTTTCACGTTGTTCAACAACAGCAAAAAAGTACCAATAAAAGTCACTATATGTTAATAAAATGCATTTTTTTCTACAGCTGGTAAACCACATAAAAACACGGGACCGGGACACAACGCGTGGTTATATAATCACGTGTTTACACGGCTCCGGGATGCAAAGTGTTAAAAAATATGGAGATTTCAGAGATTAGGATATGGAAGTCTAGGAATTTACAAGGCTTGTAACCTGTTATCATTGGGTTTAACTAACAATATAAAAAAATAATGTTGATTAATAAAACATTTAAGTTTGTAAGTGAAAATTCTTGATGGAAGTTCAATGTAATTTATTATATAAATAAAACACGAGTGATACTTTAATCCACAAATTTGGAATATCCAGTGACCGGTTTCATCGCTTTCGCGACATCATCGACCAGTCTCGAAGATGTCGCGAAAGCGATGAAACCGGTCACTGGATATTCCAAATTTGTAGATTAAAGTATCACTCGTGTTTTATTTATATAATAAAACAAAGGTTTTAGTTATCTAATTTTTAATGGGTAATATTCTCGTGAATATTTTGAATTATAAATTATCAGTACACTTTTTACTTTATTTTTACATAAACGTTATAAAACTAAGATTTTTAGTAAATTACGCAAATATGTGAAGAAGACTTATTTTTTTTAGTATATTTAGAAAAATGTGTCATTTTTTTCAAAAACATTAACGCAAACTCAACAACACTTAAAAGGCTCGAGATTGAAAATGTTTATTTCTCCTGTAAAGTTCAGCTTTGGTACTGTGGTTTTATAACGGATTAAATAATGAATTAAAGTATCACTCGTGTTTTATTTACATAATAAATTGATTAATAAAAATAATAAGTTTTATCAGGCGTTGTCTGTTAGGATAAATAATTTGGATAAATCTCACCCACACCAGTAAAGGTTTCAGCTCTTTTATTTCACGGAAAATCAAGAGATGAAAGGATTGAGAAAATATTTTTGAATGTTAAACAGTGTAAAGTGTCCACTAACTAGTCAATGACTAGTCATTAGCACTGTAATTGCCTAGACTTCCATTTCCACGATATATGAAAAAACCCAAACAATTAAACTACAACTTTTTTTCAATAAAGGATCTTGGTATTACTCCAGGTAGTACTCGTAAACTTTTCTTTTGTGAACACGTTAATAATATTGTAAAAAAATCTCTTTGACTTCTTAGTTTTATCAATACAATGACGCCGGACTTCAAAAACATAAATACCATCAAAACTCTTCACTGCTCACTAGTTCTACCTCATCTAAAATATGCTTCTCCAATTTGGTTTCCATTTTATAGGACACGTATTGACCATATCAAGTCTGTCTATTACCGTTTTCTAAGAAAAGTGGTATGGTTGCTCAAACAGCAGAGGGGTAATTATTCCTATTCTGAAATAGAGCAACCCTTTAATCTGTCTTCATTGGAGACACGTAAAACAGCGATGGACGTTATCTGCATTTTCAAAATACTTAATACTATTAGTGGTGTCCCATTTTTGTTGAAGTCATTTTCTTTTCGTGTTCCCAACCGTAACACCAGAAATCAAAATATGCCATACATCAAATCTTCTAAGAGCAACTTTTGTTTTTATGCCCCAATGTCCAGAATGTGTAGATTAGTCAATTCGTCACTTAACTTGTAATTATTTTGGATAGATCTTCCGGCTTTTCGTCGATCTCTTCGCGATTTACAGAGTGCGGGATGAAGATGGATTGGCATAGATTGGCTCGAAGTTTTATATGTTGATCGTGTTTATGAATGTATTGTACACCATAATTTTACTGTCCTTGTTTGTCTTTTCTGCATAGTTTTATGTTCTTTTTATTCAGTTTCTTGTACGAATATACGTACAAGACGTATATTTCTTCACAGAACTGTTGCAATTGTCGAAGGCGGTATGTATAATAAATTAGTAAATACTAGTATTTTCTCTTTTACATAACTTCTTAGTTAAATTTTGTTTTTCATATGAGAGTGACTTATCATTTTTACTGTTCAAACATAATGTAATTTTAAAACTATGATTTAAAGTCTCCCGCTATGCGCCGGGAAGACTTATGGTAAGCCAATATCTGAAGAACTGGGAATTCCAACAAAGGAACAGTACAAAGGCGCCTCCGACATCGTAATCGAATCATTAATTTCGCCGACACATCACTAGGGTAACGGATCCTATTACATTTATGCTTTTTTCATTCCTAATTTACAATCGGTCTCACACGATAAGAAGGTTTTTCGATTTCTTGAGTAACGAGAGCCATCAGGTAACGTCACTTTTATTTTACCTGATCTGGTATTCTGAACGGTATAGCGCGCGAACAAATCGCTCTGTTAGCGTATTTAGTACGTAAATACGCGTTGTGTTTTTAACGAGTGCTACTGCGTTTAGAATACCTCCCCTGCTAGAATTTCTACCTATTTGATAAATTCAGAGCGATAAAACGATCAAGAGGCCTAACATCTCCACTTACATCTAGTAAGCTGCACAGACTATTGTTGTGTTGCCGAGCTTCTGTTGGTATACCACACTGATTTTTTAAATCTCATCTTTCGCTAGACACTTGAAGGTACTCGTGCACTTCGGTGTTCCTGACAAACAAGAGAGCATCCGTTATCACTTGCAATACCTTTTGGAAGCATTTTAATATCTCAATGTCGGAGTGACTCACTTTGCCCCACAATTTTAAAAAGTAATATTGTTGGGTAGGTAGGAAGAAATTGCCTTAAAGCAATATTCCCGCCCTTATGCGTATGTATGTTAACTGTATATGTATATAAAGTGTTTAAATAAATATGTTCTCCTTCTATCAAATTCCTGGGCACTTCTTGAAATATATTTTGTCTTATACTTCCCACGCGTAGATTTGGTATGGCTTTCCACAAAGTTGCACGCTTGACCACAACCAGCTGAGGATTGTCTTTTAAAACTTCAACGGTCTATTATTAATCCATTTTCTTAGGCATCGTGTGCTATGCAGCTGACTGTTAGGCACACCGATGTGAATTGCAAGAGTTTAGGCGACGAATTTTAATCGGACAGTGAATAATTCACCTCCCTCTTTTCTCAATCCAATGAAGTGCATTTTGTGTACTTCTGGATTACCTTCTTTCAGCACAAAAATGCTAAGGCTACCAGATTACAGAAAGCTTCTTTTGGCAGCTTTTCTCGTTTGGCAACAAGCAACTTTTCCGTGTATGTGGGCGCCGCCAAGGAGACTGTCCTGAGATGCGGTGTACGGTATGTGGTGGGTATGCTGTGCCTCACAATTGTATTATGTAGTTCCACACTGGTTTAAGGATGGCCTTGAAAATGAATTTGTTTTCTAGTGAAAGGAAAGCCACCGAAGCCGTGGCGAGCATTTGGCCGATATTTTGTTCCACACATAATTGTTATGGACCTTTCTATCATAATAAAAAAATTAAGATAATTTTCGGAAAACTTTTTGTTTTACTTAAAATAAATATCGTGCGTCATGGTTGGACCACCCTTTACACAAAAACAATTTGATGAAAAATTAATTTACTTAAATATTAGAAATAAGGGATGTGTGATACATTTGTGGAAAACCATTTCACCTGAAGTTTGGGGGGTCGACCTTTTCAACGATTTTCACGCGGTACATTATGTTGTTCTTGAATCAAAACATACGGTATCATATATTTACTCCTCGCAACCACTCATAGTAGCGGACAGAAGCGAGCCTTATATTATAATAATGGGAGAGGGTATTCTTGTATTGTATCTGTATTTTATTTTTCACCACTTAACAAATACACATCAAATTCTCAACGTTGTTTCTCTGTCGTCTTCAACTGATGTAAAAGCTCCTATGCACAAATATGGATTATTTTGATATTGCGGTTATGGCATGGTGTGGTATTAGGCGTCTCTTTCCTTTACTGTTCACAGTCGCCCCGGTACAATAGAGAAGCTATCGCCCCTTGCTGGCGATTAGAAATGTCATTCAAACATTATACATTCGTTCATTGTGTTCGAGAAGAAAAGAACCAGGTATTGATATCCATAATCCGTGTTTGTATAATTTTTATTCAATCGTTTTATTCACTTGGTACTGCTTGTTACAATACGCCATGCGAAGATAGCTTTATGTGCCTATAGAGCGCTATAGAAAGTGAGTTTTATTATTTCAAATGAAAAATGGAATATGATATTCAAATTTATAAAATGTCAATATTATTATTTCCGTTTCCGGGGGGGGGGGGGGAGGGAGTAAAAAAATACAGTTATGTATGTAAAATATAACCATAAATCATGGACGAGTTTTGACTAGATGGATACAATCCTGTAAAAATCCTAAATAGTAAATAAAGATTAGATATGTAAGCCCTGACAAAATAGATATGAAATATTGCTTAGAAGGTGATTTCACACTGCATTCCAGACGAACTAGCTGACAGACGTCTTACGCTTAGATCAGCTACATCAACGTTGAAAGTAAAAGTTATTATACCTCTACGCAAACAGCGCGCTAAATTTGGCGAACGCGCATTTGCGGTCGCAGGCCCTACGGCATGGAATGCTCTCCCAGCAGAGGTCCGAAACTGTGAGAGTGAAGTGATGTTTCAGAAGAAACTTAAAACCCACCTGTTTTCTAAATCATTTGAATAATTAACAAATCATCGGAAACATTCTACTATCCCTCGTATATGTGAAACATTTAACAAAAAAATTAATAGTCTTGATGTATTCAACACTCCATACAATATGTACAGAAGAGAATTAATAGGCTTGATTCATGCTCTTCATTCATAATTCATTTAATCATTAAATCAAACGCAATTTTCCACTCTCACTTTCCTTCAATCTTCCTTTACCGCTCCTTATCAATTTCCTTCTTTTCCTTTCCACTATCTCCTTGTTTTGTCCATATTTATCTTATTTTAATATTTGGTATATTTACTATTTATATAGTTTAAACTTCAAGCCGTCGTCGCTTTATTACAATATTATTTAGTGAATACATATAATTGGATGGCAGGCCCTACTATGTATACATTTTAAGTAGTTTTTTTTTTTAATACTCATTTAACCTGTACATCTGTTTGTATTCGAAATAAATACAACAAAAATAAAATAAAATAAATTCTTAGCATGTGGTGACAAAGTACATTATTTTTCTTGAAGTAAAAAGTTGAAATTAAATATATATCTTTATATAATCACGTTGTAAAGCGCCCTTGAGGTTTTATATTACGAAAACGGCGTTATATAAGTTATTCATAATTATTATTATTTACTCAACAAAATTTCTCTGTCCCCGCGTACGTCTGATCACCGCCTAGTACCACCGGTGCGGATAGGGATATGATTGCTTAAATTAATAAAGAAAAATAAATTTGGTTTGTTGTATGATGATGCATTCTCTCCAATACGATATAAAAAGATCTATTACACAACTTTGTGCAGTAGTAACATTTAAAGGTGTTTTTGTTTTACGATATTTCATAGTCCTTGCACTGGTATCTCTTGCCTTGCAATGCTCATCATATTTCTTTAATTTAATAGGTAATCAATATACTAAACATTTGTGTATTTAATGATGTGCGTTTATGTTCCTTTTTAATTCTCTAAAATTCGTCAGATACAAAAATAAAAGAAAAAGGAAAATCTAGTCCACCAACTTTATTTCCAACTTTTGAGACTTAAACCATCCAATTATACGTCATTAGCCCTGTAAATGCCTTGACTTCCATAGCTCCTTCCGAAAAATGTTTTCCCTCTCTGTTGAAATTAATTTCAATAAACTTTCCATTATAATACCTTTTAAAATATAAACCCACGAAACCATTTGAAAAACACCTGGTAACTTTATTCATTTTGGGATTTAAATGAATACATATTTACATAATATTCCCATTTAATAATTATGTAGATTTTCTGAATAAATTTATTCCAGAATTTTTAATATAATAGCGTACAAGAGTATCATTCATATTTTTCTAACGATCTATCAACTTTGACACTATTTTCCGCATTCGAAGACAAAACTGAAGGTGAGGAAAAAACACACTCTAATCTCATATGCATAGAATAACTTGAAGCTAAAGACAGTAGTAGGACTTTGTTCAGTATAAATAATGCAGATTAAAGTTCCAGACGGTACGCATTGAGGAATATATATTCGGATACAGCATTATAACTGTGTTCGGCAAACCAAGTTTATATAATTGAAAAGTTAAACTATTTATTTTTTAAATTGGTTTGATTTCATAACCAATAAAAGATAGCTATGTGAACTTCCAATTGTAATACAAGCCCTGGATGGCCGCCGATGACAATGTTTTAATGTATTCGGCGGAACTTAGGAATGCAGGATTAGCGTGCAAGTACGTGAGAGTTCTGGCCAGCTATAAGATTTCTAGGAGGCATCCATATGCTTCACTTGGATGTGGAAAAGAAGAAAAAAAACATAGCATCGTATAAAAACTTATGTTAAAATATAAGTTATAAATTACAAATAATTTATACACTCCCACTTATGTATTTGAATAAACGCTTTCACCCTCTAAAAGGCATCTTCACACCAATAAATATTATACAGTATTTGGATTCCTTACAAAAAACAAATTATAACATTTTAAAAAAAAGTCATACAATAACATTTCAGAGCAACAGAAAGGGACTATAGGATATGAATGTTTTTTTTTAAATATACATATGGGAGTTGCATTATTTTTTACCTTGCTTGTAATATACAAGGTATATATTTCAAAAGGAGGATTTTTACTGCTATTATATTTATTTATTTATTTATTTAAATCTTAAAGTAGGGCACACATATCATACATATTGTTATGTGTGTTCTAATAATAACATTGAAAATATATTTAATTTATAAATTGTTTATCACATATGTCTTGACCATTATTTTAAATTTTGATATGTATGATATTTAATATTATATGACTTTATTTAAGCTAAACTGTTGGGATCAGGAAGGATATTATAATGTGGGCCAATCAGGTACTTCTCAGCATTTGCTCATGTGGAGAGGAAACCACTTAAAACTCTTCAGGAGAAGCCGGCCTGCCGACAGTTGTCAATAGGCCTTCCGTTCCACTAGAAGAGTGTTCGGCATTTTGTTCCCTACTTTGGTTTATTTTTCCGATTGCCTGCACTATATTGATCATGTATGATACTCCCTCTCGTGTGAGTTCTTTATTACCCATCACCGATGGGATGTCGCAAAGATCTTCACCCAGGCTTCTGCAAAGCGCCTCTAGCTGTTGTCTTTGAAAACTGAAAAAGGTAATGCTAGTTTATTTTACCAATTGCCTGCACTATATTGATCATGTATGATACAAGATACATATGTTTGCGGTATACAGTAAGAGAGGATTCCATTTTATAAAAATATTACATTTTTTTACTGTCATGAACAGGGTAAAATTAAGGGGGCTAATAACGGTGAGTTTTGGGATCCTATCTGTTGATTTTTTATAATTCGATTGTTATTATTATAAATTCAATTTATTTCTAAAATGTCAAATCAATTTAATTTTTTGGTTTTATGTTGTACGTGTAAAGTTTTTATATATTTTGATTGGTAAAAAATGTGTTTTAATTAATTTACGAGTATATGTGATACGTAGTTTGAAAAATAAATATTAATTCTATGTAAAGTTATTTTTTTTTTAAGTCTGTGTAATATAGCTATGTTCATAAAAAAACATTTATGCAGTGTATATGTACACAAATAAAATAAAATGTAATAAAAAAGTTCAGTGTTTTTTTTCATTTTTAAAAAACTTCGCCATACAATTTGATGCTTCAATTTTTACCGCGCGTAAGAAAATTTTTTTTTTAGCAATTTCCCGTAGCACTGCACTGTTTTAAATTTTTCGAACTTTTATCGAATTGAGTGCATTTTGGTTGACTGATAATGCATGAGATAATGGATTTATTCGTGTACTTACCTGAAGCGGGGGCGGCCACGAAGTCCAGGGCGTTGGTGGAGTTAATGCTAAGGGCGGCAGGGGCGGCCGTAGTGGCGGGACGTTCGAAGAACTCTATGCTTGCCATGAAGCCATTGTAGTCATACGGAGGCACGTGATCTCCAGAACTAAAAAAAATAAGATACATAAATTTACCTATTGGATGTGTCCAGGCGGATGAAAAATATAGTTCTGAATGTGAGATAGAACAAGAATCTTGAATAAATGTTTTTGACTCGATGAATCTCAGGAAAAATCCAAGATCCAGGATCTCACCTACCAAAAATGAGGTCCTGTCTTCAATTCCTGGGCGAGTCAACATGAAATACTCGTTTAAAAGGTGGTTTTATTTCACCGTCCCTAAACTAGTTACCCGAGCGCAAGACTGATCGCTTTACCTTCCTGTAACACATGATCGAATTACACTACATGTATTTTACTATTATAGTGTCCTATGTAATATTAGGTGTGGATTAGGGTTTGATCAAGACGATTTATTTAGTCATAAATGCTATTAGTGGAATTATTTACATGTGGCAGCTTTCCAAAAGAACTGGGAGTACAGTTAGGAGTAGCAAGCGCCACATTAAACTGAATGAAGGCTGTCTGGAGATCGGATATTTACTACTCCATAAAACCTATTCTCCTCCACGGATGTGAATCGTGGCACCTCACTAGGGCCCAAAACAGCAAAATACTGAAATTTAAGAATAGGCGTCTCAGAAGAATCTTGCGTGTGCGATAGTTTAACTTGGTGAGAATAAAGTAATAAGAGAATGGACGCAGCAAACTATGACGACTGTCATCAAGCGAAGGCGATACGATTAGCTGGACCATATACTGCGGATTCCTCCTGAGAGCCTTAACCACGCTTGATTACTTTAAAATGCATCAGTTTCTCTACGTCCTAAACGTCCACTGCTGACTGTTCGTTGGCAGTTCATGTAAGAACTTCGGGATGCAAACTTGACTAGGAAGTATGCTCTTTATGGATACCATATGCTGCAACTAGGGAGTGGACATGGAATGATGATGATTTACATATAAAATAAAATACAATCATAAAGTAATGAATAATTATGTTTGTAAAACGGAGGCATTCCATTGTGACTGGTGGGACATTTGATTCCAGAATTTAATCAACTTTATGTTGAAACTATGTCGTCAAAATTCATACAATGGTAAAATATTTTTTAAAACAAGACAAAGAACTATTTTAATATACTACTTTCAAGAAATAGCAAAGCAGTCAATTATATATTCTGTGTAATTATTATTTGAATGAATGTGACTGGCGGGATACGGGAATATTTAACTTTTCTATCTTTATGCATTGGAAGACGAATTAAGGCAAGCTACTCAATATTAATGAGTTTTTTTTGTGTTAAATTGAACACTTATATTTTTTTAAAAATAGATGTCTAATAACAATCGTAGAAACAAACAAAAACAAATTTTATTAGTAGGACAGGGACTTATATAAATATTTTACTTAATAATATTTATAAAATAAAGACGCATAGCTATATGTTATTATTAAATGAGAGGTGATAAATGGATATGAAAAGTTTATGTCATTTTCACAGTTTTTATGGAATGACCCAGCAGTGAAATAAAATTACGATTAACACGGATGGCTATATTAAAAACGAGTATTTTGTATTTACCAAACATATAAGTTGTTTATAAATTTCTAATAAAACCAGCATGTAACAAAGCTAGATTTAAAAAAAGTTTTAACTTGTAAATATATTAAAAGAAACACAAAACAGCAAATATAGTTCTGTCTTGATTGTTATTACATTATAATCAAATTCTGGAAAAATACTCCTCATCATCATCCCCTTTCCGCACCTAATGGTGCATAGGGCACTGCATCGGTACACCAATTGCAGTGTGTCTTGATCATTTTTGTAACATAAAGATAAGATGATTAGCTTTACGCTGTAGGTACCAGTCTTAGAATTAAGAAATATTTTAGTGTAAAAACAAATTTTTAAATAAAACTTTAATTAATTAAAAAATCTACTTGCTTTAATATTCCGTAATATTTATATATTTTTTGTTTTTAGTAAATTTTATAAAAATAATTCACGCAGCATGGTGCAGACGTTTTTCGAAAATAAAGTTTTTTCCCTTTTTTGTTTAAAAATTAACCAAATTAGGTGTATATTAAATAACTATCATCAACACGTTACATGTTTTATTCTTTATTTATTATTTATGTCAACCATGCCAGAAATCGACCCCGAGGCAAATGCGTTGACCACTTCACTACAAGACCAAAAATGAAAAATACTATCCATACTGATTTTTACATTTTAAAATAACCATTCAAATAAATACTTCGCATTAAACTTATCTGGAATTGAGCCTGCACACTAGATAGCCAAACGCGTTAACCACTTTAGAACAAAATGGACGAAGAAATGATTCATTTAAATAATAATCGTGGTCAAATCACACTACAACGGGTTATTCCTTAAGGACATCTGCTTCACTTTATCTAAAACTTTTCTGACAATTATATTTAAAATTGTTTGATTTATTTGTTTATAAAAATGATAAAATTGTTTGTCACATTATTGTTATAATACGAGTATGTACTTTTTCAAATAAAAGCTTTAGTTTTATTTCTGTAAATTGAACTTACCTTTGGACAGAAATAAAATTAAACATATTATTTCTGTCCCAAATTTACTTTTGGGAAGTTCGGGAAATGTAGGTAATGCATTTTTTTATTCGGTATTTTGTGAATTGTAAAAATAACCTATCCATAATGGTAGAAATTCGTTCTCGTGCAAAATAACTCATATCTCTTTTGTAAGAATGAATTAATGTAACTAAACACTGTCGGTACATATTTTAAGGTTTTTGAGTATTTTCAGTTAGTAGTAGTTTAGAGTTATATAAAATTCACCAGTTTGGTTATCTAAAATTATTACTCTTTTGCATATTTCAATATTATAATCGATTATGAAGTTGTTTTTTTCTCCTGCAATGGTAGCCAAAATGTCGAAACGAATCCAACTCACAAGGAATCACCCAAAAAAGATACATATTGATAACAGTGACCGTGAGAACCTACGCACCTATAAATATAAGTAACACAATTCAAAGAGAAAAGGGTTAAAAAACTCTACTTAATCTATGTCCAGAGATTAAAGGGTAACGTAAGTATATTAATATACTAATTAATACTACACATTTGTATATGTATCTGTTTAACAAATGAGTACATTAAGCTTTAAATGCTTTCTTAAAATGTACAATGATTACAAAGCCAGCGAAACGATTCACAATTAAACCTGCTATTCTTAGCATGAATTGTAATGTCTTTGTGAATATACGAGTACATTAAAAGAATCTAAAGCAATAGAAAAAGAAAAGGACGGAAATAACGGAAGAGAAGACGAAAGGATGTCGGAAGTAAGGATTAAAAGATAATGGATTTACGCAATACTAATTTTCGAGCTCGAAAGATCTTCTCATGTCTGTTTCAAGAATTTATTTCTTGATTTTGTTCGAAGGACTTCAAAGAATTAGCGTCCATTACGAGAAGCTGCAACTTTATCCAGTCTTTAATGAGTCTCATCGTGTTGACAAAAGAATTGCTGATAGTTGTATCTATTCAATGTAGTCCTCAGGTAGTCCGCTCTAATGAAGCCTAGTTCTTTTATCTTATTTTTCTATCAACAAAACTGATAAAATGAACAACCTTACATATTAATAAATAAGTGAATTCGCACATGTCTTCTTATATTATTTTGTTTGTGTTTTTTAAGTAGAAAAACATACATTTTATATTGAAACAATGCAATGAAGTTATCAGATTAGTCTCTTTAAGAAAAAAATACTTTGGACGCCCGTAGTTTTAGTCTTACATGTTATGAAAAAGTCTATGGTATGCTAGAAAAATCACAATTTTTTTCTCTTGAAAACAGGAAGATTGATAATTGATTCTGGTTAGTTAGTTTAATGCGTCTAATCACCATTGTTGCAAAGTCTAAGAACAATGGCGCGTGATAACTAATTTTAACGACAATTTGAGTTCTATTCCATCTTTCCTGCATGCTGCTTTAAAGTTATGGCATTACAAGCTCAAAAACTGACATCGAAATAACAGACGTTTGACACTCTGTGAAGAAATATCATCAGATCAGTCAGTCAAGCTCAGGAATACTGTATTTAATATAAAACTTTAAATTGACCTTCTCTAAAATCGAACAAATCGATGCTAACCACGCGGTCGTAAATTATTGTGATTATTTTGGACTATATTTATTTGAAATTCTTATAAATAAATATGTGTAAAAAACACATAAATGTAATTAATACCATATACCTGAATTCGAGTAGAAGGTTTGGTCCGGTAAAGTCAAGTAGAGTTGGTTTCGGTTCACAGACTTTAGCTAGAAGCGGATCTGTAGGGGAAGATCCTTGGTACAGTGCCAGGAAATCGGTAGAGCATCTCCTGGAAATATAAAGAAACATCCTTTTCATAACCGCGTCGTCCTTGACAAGAATGAGAAAGAGGAACCGTAAAAGTGGGTATTCTAAAATCAATAATATAGTTATACAATTTTTCAACAGAGCAACATATTTTTGCATTGTAAAAAGTGTATAGTGGATTACTATATTGTTATCCTTATTGCCCATTTAAATGTTTTATTTGTAAAAGCCCATGGGGTTTCTTTGTATTATACAATCATAACATTGGTACAGATATAAAAAAAACAAAACACAAAATTAGTTTTTAAAAAAAAATCATGATAGTATTGATTTGTAAGGCTTTGCATACGGGTAATTAATAAATTTAATTAATAGTATTATGATGATGACTGAGAAAAAAAAAATTGGCAACACGAAAAATTATAATTTTTAACAGTTCAAGCAATCATTTATAATATTCAATGAATAATGTAATTAAACAATCTTTAAGGCTATCACTTTTAAAATACTAAAAAAATATAAAACCTACGTATAGGTAACTCAATTCTTGTTGAGGCCAATCCAATACATTCAAATGGTCTAAGTATTGGTGTGTCTCTACAATCTTCCCAAGGATACAATAGTGTATGTTAATTGAACACGAAGGCCCAATTTACAATTATCGTCCAAATCCACACAGCACGGTAAAATTAGGGTGGATTGACATTCATTATATTTTTTTGTATTTATTTAAAAATTATTCAGGGGCTACTCTAAGGTGAAAATCCTGCAAAAAGAAATCAAATGGAGATAAGTCACCTTATTGCGTTTAACTGACATTAAACAAATAAATAAAAAAAAAACAGAATACTATAAATATCAACCCACTCTGGGATATATTATTGTGCCGTGTGGATTTTTTCTGCTGTGTGAAATGCACCGTATTTCCAAGCCTGATTTATGACCAGATTGAAGGTATTCCTAACTCAGGTATAGGATGATATTTAAATTTATAGATAGATACAATGACATACTAATAATTATGAAAAAAAAAACAATAGCAATTTCGGTGCGGATTTGTGGTAAAGAATAAATTTAGTATTTTGGTGTACCTACGTATTTGAAATATAAATATCATACATATAAAACATGGATTAAAAAGACAAAGTAATGATCAAAGGTTCAGACATTCTGTCCAATTCTTTACCATCTTATAAGTCCACAATATCAAGTTTATTTGTAACTGCTCGTCAAACTATTATTGACAATTCAATTTCATAAATTAAAAAAAAATACTTGTTTATTTTTATTTTTTTATTTATTTTTTACTATTATATCAAATTGCATTGTAGTATTGGCAAATACGCATTTCATAGATACATATTTTTATTTCTTATTTTTTCGTGATAATATATGCTTGCTTGTTTTATTCATTTAACTTAAAAATGTCTTTCTTGTTTACCGTAACACTTTATTTATTGTTTGCTTTACAGAATTTATGTCATAAGCTTATATCGTTGCATTTTTGTTTATATGCTTATGGTTTATTCTTGCATACCTTTGTTATTATTGTTTTTTTCTTTTTACTTTGTAAACCTTTTTATCATATCCTTTATGACTAATTTCACAATTTTTTTCTGTATATTCTGTTTATTATTTAGTATGTTAGCATGTATTTCATTTTAATTTTTTGTAAATGCCTTTTGGGCGTTAATGAACAAAATAAATAAATAAATAAATAAAAAAAAAAGTAAATTTTATTGTCATTATGATGTTAACATAGGTTTATATTTATTTGTGATTCAGCCGTCTCGCAATCGTCACGCATTTGTCGAAAAGTTCAAGTGCTTTCTAGTAAAATTTTGTATTTAAATGAGTAAATATTTTTTAGATATGTGCCTTAAGATATTCTTTGAATACTAAAATATTATTCTTTCATTAAGTTAAAGTTCTGGATACTTTAATTTCTACACGTTTACCCGGTTTGTAGATGAATAAGTTATCAAATGCACTTAAAAAATTCAACCCAAAATATTACACTTGTATATTTTCATTTTACAAAACTTGTCTTTAGACCTTACAGCAAGAAAAGAAATAAAAAACGATCAACGTACCAATCTATATAAACAAATTAAAAGGCAATGAATTTATAAATAGATTTCTGTGAGCAAACAGTTATTTTATTTAATAAAATATTTTAGAAATCCCCTTTGTGTGCCTGAATATTCCCTGGTGATTTCCACTTGATAAAAATTGCTTTGTGGAGGTGCTGACCGAATTCAAAGAAATTGTTTATGTCAAATAAACCTTTTCTGTCATAAAAAAATGTTGGAATAAGTCTTTATTGAATAAATGTATTTAATGGGCACAGTAAAATTCTGAAAAAAAAAAGTAATACATTTACTACGCCGCTGCATTAGAAAAAACGGCATTGCTACGAACCGTCCGAGTCTGAGTAATCACTGTTAATTTTATAATATTTTTCACATTATTTAAAAAAAAGTTGAAAATGCAGTATATTGTTTATATGAATACATTTGAATTATTTCCGCACTAACACGAAACACAGCTGTAAAAAATAACTCTGAATAAATATTTCACGTTAAACTCATGCACGTCAACCGAATGCGCTAACCACTACACCACAAGTTGGACATAAAACACGTTTAAAAAAAATATATACCAGTAGATAATAATACTTTAATAAAATATCATTTATACAGAAAAGTAACATTGTTTACAAGCTTTACCTCTGTGTTAGTACTGTAATGGCCACAACTCAAATCAATTTTAGGAAATATTTTTTTTTATCTTCATAAACTAACACTTGTGAACTGTTCGATTTATCATTTCTTGGTTAAGCTGTTACTTAAATATCTGTAAACAATTTTTTTTTAAATAAAAAAAACATTCGTGGAGCGATCAGTTTTATATTTTTTGATTTTGACGTTACTTGAATCAGCGTTGAACGTAATCAATTAGTGAAAATGATTGTCTTTGCTATTATTGATGATTTTGAAAAAAAAAACATTCCACCGAACAATTGTACAACGAATAATTCTTCTACGAAGGTAAAAGCCGCGACTTGTAATGTTTCATATGAGAAAAAACCTAAAACATAATGTAACAATTTGTATGATTATTATTCCTTCGTATTGAAAGAAAGCATAAAAACAAATCACTAAATTTCATCGCAAAATAATATTATTCCACAAAAACTCAAGATTCTATTATATATTATACCTTCAACATCCTAATGCGGGTATTTATATTTTTATTTATTGAGGGGGTTACATGATGATAATAGAGGTTCTGTATTGAATTCTAAGGAATTTTGGGACAAAATCGTGACAGGAATTATTTGCTTATTACGAGGAAATCATTTCTTGGGATTCCAAACAGTTTAATATCACCATAATAAAAAAACAAATAAACTTGGAATGTTTTAAGTATTTTCCTAATATTTTGATATATTTTTAACAATTTATTTATTCATTTCAATATAGAAAATGTTTTACAATTAAGTTGAATGCTTTTTAGCTAATTAGATTTTTACCCTTGTTGAGAAAAAAATACGAACCGCGTTATCAGCGCTATGATTTTTTAATGTTCTGTAATTTT
The DNA here is from genome assembly GCF_059751315.1 of Micrasema longulum. Classification (NCBI taxonomy): domain Eukaryota; kingdom Metazoa; phylum Arthropoda; class Insecta; order Trichoptera; family Brachycentridae; genus Micrasema; species Micrasema longulum. The sequence goes on from NW_028277606.1 coordinate 383,485, forward strand.
TAAATTACTCGATATATGAAGTCACATTTTCTCATCGGTGACTTCTGCTGAGTAGTTAGTTGCCTTCCCGTTAACCGGAAATCTTAAATCATTAGTTGAATCAGAAGAATTACTGACGTCGTTCAAAGAAGTTCGTTTTTATGAAAATCATTTTAATTATTTTCATTCTGCATTTTCAAAAAACTTCGCTTTACAGTTTCATTGTTCAGTTTTTACCACACGTAGGAAAACATATTTAATATCCAATTTCCCATGGCACTGAACTTCCTCATTCACTGGATATTGAAAGTAAAAAAAGTGTGGCACTTTTCATGCATTATTTCATTTTATTTTATTTTATTAACATAAACGGTAAATTTGCCTTTTACAAACATATATAATACTACATATTTAGCTATTTTTTTAATATTTTTTTTAAAACATAAATTTTCTTTTACCCAAGATTTATATAAAAAAAAATTAAACCTAAAAATTATACAATATTTAAATTTATAAAATTAAACTAAAAATTATGCAGCATATTACGTAGAAAGTTTAAATAATAAAACATTCTACAGTAATACAACAAGAAAATCATAAGTACTGTTTCATAAAAATAATAAAAAAACTGTGTATATTATGAAATGCATGAATAAATAAATATAATTACCATTCACCCTCTTTGAAAAAGTTCAAAAGGTTTGTTCTATAGGAACAATACCCTACACTAAATATATCGGATACGTGGGAATAACTATTGCCGAGTTCATGAAGTCTGTTTAATACGGCATTACAAGTATACACTGTCCGTGAATTGTTGCTACAAAACGGTGGCATCTGTTTAGCCATTCTTCCAGGCACCCTGAAGTTGGTGAGAGATAATAGTTCAGGGCAATCCCATATTGAATTTACAATTTTGAAATAATTTTAAAGGTCCATAAGTTTTCTTCTATCGTTAAGTTTTAACAAATTTAATGTTTTTAGTAAAAAATCGTAATTTAAAAATTCATGACGGATTCTAAGCTTAAAATTTATATACCGTAAGAATTTATTACACATATTATGTACATAAATTCAAAATATTGTTAGGAATGGTCACGTCTATATAAATTTGCATCACGAAAAATGTTTATGCGAATTTCCAATTGTCGTTTCCTTTGGTTTGTAGATATATGGATACTTCCGATCAAATATTCTAACAACCATACAAGCGCATGAAACTATTGAGAATCGTGTTTGAACAACCGTAGAAGTATAAGATATGCTAGAGGATTTGGATAAAGTTGGCTGGGGAGAATTTTCATTTCAAAGGGTAGTTCTGTGTGTTTAGGCTTAAAGTCCACTTATTTCCTTTCTGACCAACACTTCTCACCCCATATAGTTTATTTAGGGGCGGACATGGTGACATGAAGTTTATAATCCTGTATATTTGGTGAACTGATTTACTTCTACACTTTATAGCCAAATTATTGTATTTTCAGCAAAACTAGTTGTTTGTACGTTATGAATCGTAACATTTTATTGAAATGATTTCACATTTATAGATTAGTAATTTAGTGTCATAAACTGCTGTATAATCTGTTTATCTAAAACGATGTGATAATACATTTATTTGTAACCCTTGTTTAGTTAGCCTGAAAATGGTTAATAGCATTAAACGTTGCAGATTTACATAAGATCGTTAAAATTACGCTTATTTATTTATAAATTTGTTTTAATCAAAAGTCAAAGAAGTTTATACAACAATATTTTGAGTATTTCCAAATGTTTGTAGACAGGCTGGGTTTTCTCCCTAGGGAGTTATTTAGATCTAAATTTTGAGAAGAAAATATGGAAGTCTAGGCATTTACAGGGCTTATCACACGTCATTGGCTGGTTTTCATTTATTGATTTTTGTGAAGTAAAAGAGCTGAAACCTTTATCGTGTGGGTGAGATTCGTCCAGCTGAACCAATTTACCTACTAGGCAAAACCTGAAAACAATTTTCAAGGAAGAGTTGAGGAAATGTAGATGTTTAAACAAATGCAAATATTTGGACAAACTCAAATATTGTAATAAAACCAACTGGTCCAAGAAGAAATTTAAAAATTGCAAAATTGTTTTTAAGCGTTGCCTAGTATGTGAAATAATTCAGTCAGATGAATCTCTTCACAACAATAAAGGTTTGAGAAATGGAAGAATTGAAGAAACATGGATGTTCAAACATAAGCAGAATGGTGAATGTTACACGGTGTGTAAAGTGCCAACTTAAACCAGCCGATGGCAGGTCAAAGCCCTGTAAATGCCTTGAGTTCCATATTCGCTTCTCAAAATGTTTTCCCTCTCTGTTGCAACAAAAACTTATAAATAAATATGTGTAAAATGTCATACCACTAGAGGTGTGTAGTTCGCAAACAACCTGGTCATACTGACGAGGTTGGAAATATTGAACTAGAAATATGTTTCTCGCATCTCAATTAGTTAGCGAAAAAAAAGAGCGCCGAACTAAATGGCTCTTCGTGTCATTCGCATCTTTTATATCTTCGTGTCATTCGGATCTCTAGTTCGGATTCGGGGATGGTCATCAAACCAGTTGATATGGACGTGGATGCGAAAGTTTTAAAGAACAGTATCAGTCGGAAATGAACCTCCACCAGGACTTTCAATATCTGTTTTAAGTCTAGAAATTTTTTGTAAAATTCTCACCAGTTTGACCGTAAGATTGCAGCATCTGCTGGCATTAAAAACATTTCGATACACCACATTCTAAAGAAAATTAAAATTCTATTCCTAAAAGCTAAAAACATCCAGCAGTTATTCTTTATATAAAATTCATCAAATCTCTTATAAACGCAAAAAAAAACTAAAATATGCTAATAAGTAACTATGAAATATAAATCAATAATTAGTAAGTTAAACCTATCAAAAGAATAATTATGATTATGATAAAATTATAAATAAACTTTTGAATGAAACTTCTTGGTTTAGTTTTAATTTGAATTATTTTTAGTATTAAATATTTATGTTTCTGTCCCCTTTTAAAACACTTATTTGATCTTATCTCCAAAATATGTTAAGAATAGTATAAAAACTGTAAATGTTGTAAACAATTCACCAGTCTTGAAGATGCCTACTTAGGCGAAAGCGCTCGTTGGTCAAAATGATAAAAAGTAAAACTAAACCAAGAAGTTTCATTGATAGGTTGATTTACAATTTTATCATTATCATTAACTATGGAGTTTTATCAAGAAATATCAACAAAAAACATCTAATAATTATGAATCAAGAACACAATTTAAATCAACAAACTGAAATCAATAAATAAACATCAGAATCACGAATCTAATGTCAAGCTGTCTTGGCCTGCATAGTAGTATAGTAGCTCTTTCCAAACAACCTGTGCTTGAAAAAACCTTTTTTTTTGTTTTCGGTTGTTTTTGGTCTGAATTTTATGAGGTACCGTATTGTAAATTCGTATGCAGTTTAAGGCAAAAGAATTATATTTTTTTGCATTCTAGTTGTGGGCACAGCTAGAATATTTTTATTTCAAGTGTTGAACCTATGGAAATCTCTGTTTCGTAGTTATATTATAGTTATATTTACTTAGACTGCATAACGACTTAATTGCAAAGCATACTTCGTTGGTACTTGCAAGTTCGATAGAAGGGTAGAGAACGCTTTTCTGAAGTTTTGCTCGTCTAACACCTCCACTAGTTCATTACATGTCATTTATTACAGTACACCATTAAAAGTCTATTAAAATATAATTTACGATCTCACACCGCTATATGCTAGTAGAGATACTTGTCTAGTACTCGTATGTTCATACATTGAAATTTATTCCCTTCCGTGTACATTATAATTCACATGCGAGAGCTTATTTTTAGTAGCAAATGATAACGTGTTACCGTTTTGGGAAAAATTAAAAAAAAATAAAAAATACGGTAAAATTAGAGTGGATTTGGTGCACTCAGGTTAAAATCCTGCGTAGGTAAAAGAGTGGAGATTAGTCAGCGTTGTTACCAGTCCAAATACAAAGATTGCTCTCTGTTTCATAATAAAAATAATAATTACACAAAATGGCACAAATAAGCATATTCTCATAAGTGGTCTAATAATAATAATAAAAATGAAAGAGTGTTTATTAACAATATTTTGAGTTTGTCCAAATTTTTGTAGACAAGGACTGGATTCAACTCCAGGTCCATGAAGAAGTATAGAAATTGAAAAAAATAAAAAAATTTAGGCGTTGCCTAGTGTGTAGGTGTAATTTTTTATATTTTTTTTATTTGTTTATTTTTCCATACATATATGATTTACATCGAAATATAATAAAAATACACTTAAGAAAAATACATCTTAAAATTAAGCTATAACATGAATTAGAAAAAATGTCCACAAAGACTACAGCGTGTGAGCGTGAGCCATTCCTTTTTTAATTATTAATAAGTTTATAGCACACATATATGGTATGACATAACCATGAAAAAAAATAAAATAAAAAAATAAAGGAAAACCCAAATTAACATATGCTGATATTACGAAAATATGGTTTATTTGCAGTATGCATTTATTTTTAATTTTATTTTTTTTATATATGTTTTTTTAAAGAATGTGTCTATCTGTTCCTTCCATGTTAATCCAAGACCTCAAACCTACTTTAAATTGTACCAGTGATTTAATGTTTTGTAGTTCCTTTGTTAGAAGATTAGATAATAATTCAATTAGATGAAAAGGATTCAGCTCTTTAACTTCACAAACATCAACAGATGAAAGAATTGAGGGAATGTAGATATTAAAATATGGGCAGAATTGTGAATATTACACTGTGTGTAAAGTGGCCACTTAAACCAGCCAATGATAGGTCATAAGCCCTGTAGATGCCTAGACTTATTTATTACCTTCTCTAAAATGTTCTCCAACTCTGTTATAATATGTTATTGTTAACAGCTCCCTAGGGAGTTGAATCCTGTCCTTGTCTACAAAAATTTGCACAAACTCAAAATATTGTTGATAAATCCACCTGGTTCATGAGGAAGTATAGAAATTGAAAAAAAATTTTTTTTTCAGGCGTTGCCTAGTGCGTAAGTGTAATAATTAAATTAGATGAATCTTACTTGCATAAATAAAAGTTTTAGCTCTTTAACTTCACAAACATCAGATGAAACAATTGAAGGAATATAGATGTTCAAATATGGGCAGAATGGTGAGTGTTAAACAGTGTGTAAAGTGGCCACTTAAACCAGCCAATAGGTCATAAGCCCTGTAGATGCCTAGACTTCTATATTACCTTCTCTAAAATGTTCTTCATCTCGTGTAATATGTTAAAAGAGTATTTTTTCAAAAATATTATATTTATTTAAAACGTCTTAAAACGGAGAAGCTATCCCTAGTTAGGGAGTTTAATTTGAAAAAGCAAATCAACACACCGGATCACTGTCATATTGAAAAAATTCAGTACTAATGTTTTCTTACACGCGTTAAGAATTATTGCATTCAATAGTACAGTGAAGTTTCTTAAAAGTGCATAAAAAAATGAAAAACGTGGTTTTAATAAAAACGAACTACATTGAACGACGTCACTAGTTCTTCCGAATCAACCAACGATAGATAGATCACATAACCGAATATCGCACGCAACTACACTGGCTCAGTATCAAGCATAGAAGATACATTCACATTCTATCAATTCTTTACAATATTTTAAATCTTCCCTTTCGCCTGTTTATCTGAGAGAGCTCTTCCAACCTCTACCACAACACAGACTATCTCTTTGTTCTAGTAACGAGAGAACCCCTTTTATACCCTTTCATCGCTTTAGTTTTCTTGCCTCCTCTTTCACAGTAGTAGCTGCTCAATTGTGGAATAATCTACCCACTAATGTTAGAAACGCCCCTTCTTTATTTACATTTGAGTCAAGATTGAAATGTCACTATCGAAATATTTAAGTTGTTCCTTTATCCTTCTTCTTTCCTTCCCATACCCTCTCCACTCTTCATATTAAAGTATTTATTTTTTATATTTTTCATTTTGTTAATCTTTGTTTTTGATTTTGAATAAAATTGTAAGATTTAATATGTCCATGTACTTGTAATTTTCTCAAACTGAACGGTTTGGGTAGGTAGGAAGAAATTGCCTTAAGGCAATATGTCCGCCCTAATATGTATGTAAATTGTATATGTATAATACCTTGTTTTTAAAACTGAATATTTGTTAATTATCTTCGTTTTTTTAAGTTAGTCTTCTTTGTTTATTCTCAAATGTAATTTAAAAAAAGTATATGGTTAAGTGTCCTCGGCACGGGAAACCCCAGTGAGGTCACATTATTTTTATTAATAATTATAGCTTGTAAGAAAAAAATATGAATAAATAAAAGTTAAAAAAATATAAAATGTTCAATTAATAAATAGATTTCCGGTTCACGGACACCAATTACTAATTAGCAAAACTCATCGAAATGAACTTGTGACATCACACGCGGAGTCATTTCAAAGCTACAAAACGTCATAGCGCTGATAATACGACACATAAAAATAATATTTTTTTTGGTTTAGATTGACAGTCGATCGGCAAATAAAAAAAACCACTGAACTTCCTCAGTGGGAAAATTAGATTGATGGTGACAGACAAATTTACAATATAATCTGAGGTGCGCTAACGGTGATGGGGCATGGAAAGCAGTAAACGTAAATTCTAAATAAACTAAAAAAACAGCTGATGGTTTTTTGAAAAGTAATTAACCTTTTATTAATTATTAAAAAATGTTTTGTAATGTGCGGTTCTGAAAAGAGGCCACCAGACCTCTAGAACGGATCCGGGTAAGTGGAGGGGGCTTTCAAAAAGTCCAGGGACAATAAAACTTTTCTGTGTAATTTCTCTTTGAAACGAATATTTCACCTCGTTTCTGGTAGGAATCAAACTCGGGACTTCAAACATTAAAGGCGAACGCGCCAATCACTAAACTACAAGACCGACTAACTTTCACTTTATTTTCTGTTTAATCTGAAAGTAGGCATAGAGTAAAAGAACCGGGATTCTGGTTATTTCTTACATCCCAAACTGTATTTACGCTCCGGGAATATGAAAAAAACGTAGCAGTTTTTAAATGATTATACAATATTAGAATTAAATATGAGTAAATAAACGATTGATTAATTTTAATTTTCTCAACTCTAGGGATATTTTTAAGGTGGGAATATAGAAGCAAGAAAAGTGAAAAGAAAATCAATATTCCTAAAATCGCTTTAGTTAAGGGCCCTTGAGTTATTATTTTATGAAAATAACCCTGTTTCAGTTAACCGTAGTAATAATTCCTGTCCATTTCTCCATCATTGGTAAGATATGTTTATAGCAAAGATAAGCGTGCTTTCAATGAAGTATTTTTCTACGAAAATAGGTAAGTACTCAAAATAATATTTCAAATAACTTTGGGATTAGTTGAAATATTTTTATTCCAATAATTTTAAACTTAGCTTCGTGACAATTGTAGATTGATTTCAGCTGGAAGAAAATTAAGTAAAACGGGGTTTAGATATTCTAATGCTGCTTTTAAATTTTTTTCCGTTAAGTTTGTAAAAAATCTTGGTGGAAATGAATTATAATTTATTATAGAAATAAACGATGAGTATTGTTTTACTGCACAAAGTCGGATGAACCAGTGACTGTTTTCATCGCTTTTGCGACATCTTCAAGACTGGTAAAATTAATATTTAATTAAATTACTATAATAATACAAATTCAGAAAAAATGAATAATTTTAAATTGAAAAAAAAAACAGAATTGGTGTATCAAAGTATCGTCATCATAATAATTAAACCTGGTGGTGCATATCTTTATATATATAATTCCTCTGTATGTGTGATGTCATCTAACTCCTCCTTAACGGTTTAACCGATATACGTGCGGTTTCCAAATAAATAAAGATCTTTGTGTTGTGCGTGTTCGCAGATATTAAAATCTCCAATCTAATTTGTAAAAAAGAAGTTAGGAGCATAAATGTTTTATTCATCGATCTACCAGGGTTGCATTCGAGGAGAATGCATTTACAAAAAAATGGAAAGATGTTTTTTTGCGTATAAAAAAGTTTGTTTTTGAATGTTTATAAACAGCATTAGCTTTTTATGAATTCCAATCAGATTCTTTTCTTAAATTTCTTAGAATTTCTTCCCATTTATTTCTTTTTACTGGATGTTTGGTAATACTTAAATAATATTAAATTCAATACATTTTTAAAAATCGTATTCCTACATAAGTACACCACTCTGTTGGTGAGAAGACCGGAGTTGGACGTTTACAAAAAGAATGTCATATTTGAAAAACTATTTATTTTGTGTTTTGAAATTCAACCATAAACAAGTACCTAGGTACTAGGTACCTACTTAAATTCAATATTTGAATATTATCAATTTTTAGTTTTTGAATTTAATCACAAACAATTACCTAGGTACCTACTTATCAATGAAAAATATTTTTCCAAGCGAATAGCAGGCAAGCGAACATTCGGGCAGGAAAACGTCTGTCGGGTCCGCTAGTAATATATAAAATAACTTTTACTGGGTTGTTGGATGCTCGATACCTTCGACCTCGGGACTGTAAACAAGGCCTGCCCTCTCGCGATACGCGTGTTCGAAGAAAACAGGGAACGTTTGATTTTAGGTAAGCTAATTGACACTGGTCCAGAAAAACACCGTTATCGTTTGCACTGGTCACTTGCACTTTGAACGTTTCCTTGTATGTCGGTGATTCGAAATCACTGTCACGCTCGCGGTACGGTTTTCGTTGTTGTGTTGTCACGCGTTGCTTTCTTGACTCGCCGTCAGGGGGGAGTAGGTACATTGGGATTCAAAACAAGGACCACCGGAATCAAAGGAAGGAATGGCTTGACACTTGAATAAAATATAATGAATCCGAAACAGGGTAATAAACAACTGGCTTAACTGCAACCTAACCTATGCATGTTTGTTTGAACAACTCTTTGTGTTTCGCAAAAACAAATCAATCATCACGCCGTTTCCCTGTAAGGGTAAGCGGAGATAATAGAAAACTAAATCACTCTGTCTTTGCATACATACCTCACTTCCTTTACGTCTGCACGGACGCCGCTTATTCCGACTTTTGACATGTCAATTTTCAAGCGCGTCGTCTCGTGTCGGCCTCGTGTTGTAATGGTCAGCGCGTTTGCCTACCATGCAAAAGGTTTTGGGTTCGATTCCCGACATGGTTAATATGAAATATTTATTTAAAAGGGGACACCAGAATATTTCATTGTCCTTAGACTGGTAGGTACCTGAAGCATAAAACTGATCATCTTACCTTCATGTTACAAAAATGATCAAGATACGCTGCGATTGATATACCCATGCAGTGCCCTTTGCACCATTAGGTGCGGAAAAAGAATTATGATGATGCTGATTTTCAAGTATTTGCTTGGTTTGGTCGTGCCATGTAAAGACATGGCTCGGTCTTTTCGATTTCTGCAACCATCAATTCGGATCTTCTTTCTTAAATTTGTCGATAATGTTAATCTCAACCTTGCATGTACTTATTATTCAAATTCCATACTTCATAAATCAGGATCGGCACCGAGACTTTCCTGTGACTCGCTCGTTTTGCTTCCCGCGATAAACATTTATTTGTCAAATCTTTATGTTAATTGGAAAATAATAAAATAAAATAAGCGCAAAATCAACTTACAAATAAATACTTATGCCGACCCTCCCAGGAGTCAAACCAAGGACCTCAAGCACGGCAGGATAACACGCCAACCTCTATAGTATGAAGTTCAGTAGTATCATTAGTCTTTTATTGCTGTAATAAATTATCTCCGTTTGATTAAACACGATACAGGTATATAGATCTATTCAATATCTAACCCCTAATTCAATTGGTTTATTTAAACACTGTGTTGATAAAGTACAAATGAACAGTACTGAGAGGAATCAATCACATTAACTATTTGATGTTCAAAGTTACAAGTATACCCCGAACTCGATTTGTGTAAATACGGAATACAGGGTGGCCAGACACCCGGGGTTAAAAAATGTTGTGATATAACATACAAATTTTATAAAGGTCAATCTAATATAAAAAATTCCGTTTCAAAATATGAATTTTTCTAATTTTTTCCCTTGATTTCGTTTAAGTTACCAATAAAAGAAATTTGTTTATTCTTTGTCTATACTAACAAAGCATCAAATACATTTTCACAAAAAAAAAGATCTTTCGCATTTAGTGTTATTATTTAGGTGATGGTTCAGTATGCATTACTTGGTTGATTCAGGATTGGAAAGGTGAACACGGATTAAGTGCATAATATTTCGTCAACAGGTCGATTGCGATTGACTGGTTGATCGTAGCCAAAGGGATTTTGAGTATTATTCAATTGAAATCTTTAACGTACTTCCACTATCTATTAAAATAATTAGTAGCGAGAATTTTTTTAAAAAGGCTATAAAAAAATGAAAGTGGAACTAGGTAGAAGTAAAATGGATCGTATCATTCGCCCAAACCAATATTGAATCAACTGCTCCACAAGTGTATGGTTTATGTTAGATTTTTGTTATTTTCATTGTGCGTTTGGTAATATCAATAAGATATATGAACATATATACCTAGTTTTTAAAACAGTCTGAATATTTTGATAATTAATCTGTTGATTAAGTTAGTCTTCTTTGTTTATTCTCAAATGAAAAAACATTTCAAAAAAGTATATTGTTAAGTGTCCTTGGCACGGGTAACCCCAGTGAAGTCACATAACTTTTATTATTGTTTATGGTTTGTAAGAGTAAAATATGAATAAATAAATAAATAAGAATTGTCAATCGCGATACAAGAAGAAAAAAAAAGGTTACAAAAAGACGAAGACTTTCAAGATTTTATTGGCTATTTAGTTAATGTTCAACAGATTATTGAAATGCACTACATTTGATATTTCAATACAGTGTTCTATGCACCATTAAGTACGGAAAAGAGAATTATGATAATGATAAGTTATTTGCGTGCGTAACAACATGGATTTTTTAATTAAACGTATGATAAAGTTTTAAATACAGTACTGAGGATGAATCCTGTATCCTTGAGTATTTTAGACTCTTAGGGGTTCAAGGTTTGAGTCCTGGTAGAGTCTATATAATTAATTGATTTTTAACTGCAATATGTCATAGTTTCTGGACTGAATTGTGAAGTGTATGCCTAATGTATATGCCTTATATTTATCTTATACGTATTAAAAACTTCAATTGGAGTTTCAATACAGTGCCCAGCGCGCTACTGGGATTAGTCGATCCCATGGACACTGGACATTAAAAATTAGACCCCGGGTCTAATCAAGTTGGCTACCCCTGCACTAGATCATCATAAATTTATCAAAAAAAAAACCATAATTTACGTGGAAAAGAGTGTTGACGCAAAAAACAAACGGTGAGAAGTGCAACGAGCTTTGACATTTTTATGTATGAAGTAGGAACATAGTATGGCTTGAAGTTAGGTTCGTACAAGCGCAGTGTTGCCAATAGAAGAGGACTTCCGTGTTGCCAACTTAACGGTATTTATCAGGGAGCATTCGGTCCCCCACAATAGACAGTATTTTGAATTTATAATTTTTAGTATGAGTACAGCGTTCCTTAACAATATGACTAAAATAGGCATCACCAAGCGCTTGGTTAAGGAACACTATTTTCATACTAAAAATAATTCCGATGAAATTTTCTGTGATGATTTGATAATACGAAAAAAGAAAAATAAGTAAAAATAAATATGCACCCACTGAAAAAAACTTTAGGTAACTAGTGAAATCAAGTGAAAATCGTAACATGATCGACTTATATACACAGTACATCTCTACGGGTGTTTTATCAACACATTTCTTTTTACTTCCAGTTTTTAACCACCCTGTATACTCATACATTGGACTGGCAAAGGGTAGATTTTCGCACGTACCAAACGTTGTGGTAGCAATTTTACTAATATTATTATTTACACCGTGATGTTTCGTACCGATGGAGTTTAGGAACTGCCTTTTGAATATAGCCAGCTGAATACGTAACCATTATGTGAATTTAATTGATTTGACTGTTGAATTTAAATTAGATAAGTATTGTTTTTAAAGTATTATATGGTACCAGTGCCTTTTATAATATAAAATATTTTTTCCATTTTTATTTATTTATTCATACAAATACATGTATACGAAAAAATAAAATAATAACGCACCCCTATCTCTCTAAAGCCAAGAGCCCTGTGTTCAGTTCGGATGCAAAAAAATGGAAAGTGGAAGCATGTACATAATTAAATAATAGCAAAAATATATACTATTTCAATAAACATTTTGGCAATACGCGCAATAACATAAATTTATGTAACATCTCGCAGCAGTCTCCCGCAATGATCTATTCCTTTAGACAAAATCCAAACTTGCACACCTCTCCTGAAAATAGCTTTCATTTCGGGGAACTTAATCTGTTCATCCTGGACATTGAATATTATTGGGGCCACAAACGAGAAATTTCTCTTAGCAAAAGAAGTACGTGTTTTTGGTATTAAATATGTAATTATAATTTAAATATAACAGTCTAAAAAATTAAGTGAATTATATATGATTATTATACGAATTTTTAAAAATATCTTTGTATACTGACATATATTTATGGATTTATATTTTTCTTGTTTTTTTTTTTTGCTATATCCATATTTAAATAAATATTTTTTTGTTTAACTGAATTCATTATAATGTGTTATTTTATATTGTGAAAGGTACTTGTGCCGTAGAGTAAAAAAATAAATAAAATAATATTTATACAAAAATCATTATCAAATTACGAAAAACAAGTCTTTTTAGGTATTCAAGATCCAATTTTCATTAGTTTTCTCATTAGATGAGCAAAGTAGGGTAAAAAAAATTACTACCCTGGCAAAACTAACAAAATGTTCATTTTCTTTATTCTACAATCTGACAGATGGAAAAATAATTCAATTTTTAAGTAATGCATTTGTTACATACTCATTCATTTACTAATTACACATGAAATGCGATGGCATCCTGTTTCTTTAAGCTCCTAGTAGTATTTCTACACTTTAAAAGAACACAACACGGTATAGTTGAATTCAAATCAAGAGTTGCGTACTAAGCGACGTCTACAAAGAAACTAATGGGTCAAAACGTAAACCTACTCATTTATGAGTAGTTGAGTCGCCTTCTGTTTGATGTGCGTATGCGGTTTCTGGACTATTCTTAATTATACGCCCACGAGCTAGTAATAAAAAACAAAAAATCGTCCCATATTTCAAAAACGTTTGCCATCACTGTCCTAGCTTGCGTAAACGCGGTACAAACGAGTGACAAAGAAATTTAATTAAAAAAGGTGACGAATTACAAAAGGTTACGAATTCGTCGCGTTGTGATTCCGGGAAAAAAGTAGTTTACTCGATTAGATTCCTTTTTCATCATTACGAAGTATTCTTTAAAAAAAAATAATAATAAAGAAAATATCACAAATTATTATCATCATTTCCCTATCAGCACAGAGTGGTAAGGCACTGAATAAGTAAATTTAATTAAGCTTATTTCGATTATTAAGATGAAAGTAAGGTGATCAGCCTTACACTTTAGTTGCCAGCCCAGGTAAAGTGAAATATTGGAACACTTTTGAAAATTATATTTCACGTTCGTTCTTTCAGGAGTCAAACCCGGGACCTCAAGCATGGTAAGTGAAGGCACCAACTACTACACTACGAGGCAGACTTATGTCCACTCGATTTACTTTTCCAGTATTTTTATCTGAGAGTAGCTATCGAGTTAAAAACGCTCGTCGAAGGTTCTGGTTCTATTTCACATATATTACTTTATTGTAAATCCGCCCGAAGGTGGAATTTATTTACTCCAAAAATCATATACATATATGTGGATGTAGACTTTAAGAAGGTAATAAGAAACGCACCGCATACTTTTCCAATACAAAAAGGTCTTAAAACATTACGGATAAAATAATACATTTCTGATATGAATAAATCTATTGGTAATTGATTTTTTTTCTTTTCAGTGGGCAAAAAAAAATAACTTTGTAAGTCTATCAAATGATTTATGCCGAACTAAGTCTAAATATTTTCGTACAAAATACTTTTTATTATTTATTTCTGCTTTGATCTCAGCAATACCATAAAACAAAAAAATAATGATGCATACTTTATTATCTAAACGTACTGGAAGGAATAAAATATTGCTTGAAAACTCAATTCAATAATAGAATATTCTATAACATTATTGAAATTACTGAACATAAATATTAAGGGAACCAATATTTCAGAATCCCAAACAAAAGTTTTAGGGCTCATACGTGTCGAAAATACTTCGTGTTATTGAAGGAATGAAAATATTTTTCTAAGAAAAATAATTTTAATAAATGGAAAAATCATTATTTCGGCTTAAACTTCAAAGACTTATCATTATTTAATTCAGGATTCTTAGAAAGGAAAATATCGTGGAATTTTGATTGATAAAATTACAACTTATTGTCAAAGAAGTCCTATCCTATATTTTAGAAACCTATCTACAAACTTGTCAAATGTAAATATACGAGTAAGTACGTATATAACTTTTAATAAATGTTATGTTAATTTTTTTTTTTCTTTTTATATTTATTTTTTGGAATTTCAATACTACTTAGTTTATAACGAAGTCTTCCTCGATATTTATTTATTAAATGTAAACGAGTACGAACGCATTGCTAGAGCTTCCATTGAAAATTTAAAAGATTTTATGATTATATATTTTGATTTCCAATATGTTTATAACTTAACGTATTCACTTAACCCACTAAAATAAATGTAATTAGTAATTTATTGCATAAATTCTAGTTTGCAAAAAAGTAACTTTACACATATTTATTTTTGATTCTGTCAAAAAATCGATTCTCGACATTATGTTAAATAAAGGAACACAGGTTTCACGCTCCTGGATCCTTGCGGTTACAAGCCCCCGATCCTAACATCCAGGAAAAATCATCCGTTTTATCCTATCCAATTGTAATTCGCGTCGCTATTCATTTGAACCAATCCCCGGGTGTATTTATTAGTGTGTATACACGCAGCAAATTCTTCTAGAAAAAACACACGGCCCTAACAAATACAGGAGAAGGGTAGGTGAAGTAGAGTAGACCTCCCCCGACCGACGCCGACGCGAGAAAGCCTTGGCATTCCGGAAATCATCACAGACGTGACCGCGCGTCGACCGGCGCTTTAGACACAAAAAAGACGCTCCGCGTATCAGCTCTACAGTAAACAGAATCACTATAGTTCTCGTGTAGGCCGTCAGTAAACGAGCGCTAATCCTGCAATCTCCCGGATACCGCTTTATTAGTAAATTGGACCGTGCATTCCATTCCATTGAGGTAGTGCATTCTGTGATATTCGCATGAGCTTTGGCTCATTGAAGATTCTAGCATTACCTTTTTCAGTTTTCAAAGACAACAGCTAGAGGCGCGTTGCAGAAGCTTGGGTGAAGATCTTTGCGACATCCCATCGGTGATGGGTAATAAAGAACTCACAGGAGAGGGAGTATCATACATGATCAATATAGTGCAGGCAATCGGAAAAATAAACCAAAATAGGGAACAAAATGCCGAACACTCTTCTAGTGGAACGGAAGGCCGGTTGAAAACTGTCAACAGGCCGGCTTCTCCTGAAGAGTTTTAAGTGGTTTCCTCTCCACATGAGCAAATGCTGAGAAGTACCTGATTGGCCTAAAATAGAATATCTTTCCTGATTCCAACAGTTTAGCTAAAATAATGTAATACAATAGCAGAAAAATTCTCTTTTTGAAATATAAGACTTGTATATTAATTAATTTTCTTCTTCTTTTAAACATCCGCTCCTAAGTGGAGCATGTGGACATCACCAGTTGCCTCCAGGAGACCCAATCGCCAGCCAGCACTCTCGCTTCTTCCCATGTAAATCCAACGCCCCTTAATTCCGCCGAATAAAGTCTAAAGATCGTCATTGACGGCCTTCCAGGACGACGTGATCTCTCAGGTTTAAAGAAGAGGCAACTTGGGTTTAGATTCTTCCGAGGCATGCGCAGCACGTGTCCAAGCCAGGTCCACCGCCGCATTCTCAAGACGCTCGTTATAGGAGGCTGCTGCGTCCGTTTTTGGATTTCAATGTTAGTTATAAAATCAAACCACCTTATACCTAATATTCTTCTCAAGCACTTACTCTCAAAACTTAGAAGTTTGGTGTTCATTATACGCAAGGTAAAAAATAATGCAACTCTTATGTAAAAAAAGGCATTACGCTACGTTGCATCACGCTACGTCGCATTACGTCACGTCGCATTACGCCACGTTACATCACATTACATCTCGGTACATTGCGGCACGTTACGCTTCGTCCCGGCATATCTCCTGGTTTAACCACATCACAAAAAGGCCCCCACCATATTCTCGTAGTTCGGCTAGGTTTCCGTACCCAGCCTTGTGCCCTCCTGGCACCCGATGCTCATCTTGGACTGGGATTGCCCCGGTCCGTAACTCGGATATGCCCCCTCTTAACTTGCCAGCGTCCTCCTGAAGCCTCGGTTCCTAGAGACTAGAGCTGCGCCGCGGAGACGTGTCACCCTTCCTTTGGAGCTGGTCATTGCTTTCTTCCTCCGGAGCTGACCATCTCGGCGTAAGCAAGCCCCTAACAGATAAGAGCATAACAACCATTTTCGTAGGTCGTATCGTTAAAATCACTTCAATATCGCTATTCGATAGCTTCGTTCGGATTAGTCGATAAGTAATGAGTTCGATCTTTCGCGCAGGTTATATCCTGGCCATGTAAATTAAGAACATTATGTGGGGATATTGTAAAGTTCTGGAACATTTATGGGTAGAACGCCCTACAAAAACCATCTGCTTATACTTTATGTGTCTTTAAATAATTACAAAACTGCATATTGTCACTGTACTGTAGAACATTTTTCGTAGGAAATTTGTTATAACAGAGGTCATCTTTATATATATAATTCCTCTGTACTTGTGATGTCACTGTACTCCTCCTAAACGGCTTAACCGATTTACGTGCGATTTTCAGAGAAATATAGATCTTTGCGCTGTGCGTGTTCGTAGATATTAATTTTTTTTATCAAATGTGTAACAAAAAGGTTAGGAGCATAAATGTTTTATTCATCGATCTATCAGGGTTGCATTCGAGGAGAATGCATTTGCAAAAAATGAAAAGATGTTGTTTTTTTGTGTGTAAAAAAGTTTTTTTTTTAATGTTTACAAACAGTATTTGTTTTTTGTTGATCTTAATCAGATTCTTTCCTTAAATTCCTTATAACTTCCACCCATTTATTTATTTTTATTGTATTTTTGATATCACTAAAATAATATTAAATTCAATACAATTAAAACAATTGTATTCCTACATAAGTAAACCCGTTTGTTGGTAAGACAACCGGAGTTTGACGTTTGCAAAAAGAATGCCATATTTGAAAAAATATTTATTTTATGTTTTGGAATTCAACCATAAACAAGTACCTAAGTACCCACTTAAATAGAATATTTGAATATTATTTTTTTTTCCTTTTGGAGTTCAATCATTGATTCACAATAGGAAACAGTAGGTGGAAAGTTCGAATATCTTAAAAACTATTGCGGAACCAGGCAGGCAACCAGGCAAGCAAGCCAACGTTCGGGCAAGACAAAGTCTGTCTATACCTATGTATATACTAAGATTCGAACTAGTAATGGTCAGGTGTATGGTATATTACAAGAGTAATCCTGGGTCATAAATGTCCTTTCCCATATAACTGTATATCTATGTGTTATTTTTATGGCTACATGTTTGAGGATTTAAATGTTGTAACATGCAGTAAACCCATTTTTGTAAACTACCCAAAGGCTTTTCTTCACTAGATTCGATGCCCTCCGTTTTCAGTGACGAATAAAGAAGAAATCCACGGACACGCTCGACAAGCAAACGAGCCCGCTTGATGATGACTTTTCATCCATGTAAATTGTTCTAAGGTATTCTTATAGGTAAAGGTAGTACCTCTCTCATCAGAGTATAATTTATTTGGCCTTTCGCCATAACTCGAAACAGATCC
Organism: Micrasema longulum; assembly: GCF_059751315.1. Taxonomy (NCBI): domain Eukaryota; kingdom Metazoa; phylum Arthropoda; class Insecta; order Trichoptera; family Brachycentridae; genus Micrasema; species Micrasema longulum. Next base: position 401,525 of record NW_028277606.1, read on the forward strand.
AAAGATCTCCTTTTTGTTCTGCAAGTTCTAGAACCAACTGTCACATGCACTCGCCTATTCCTAGGCTCCATAGATATGGCAATCAGTATGAGGACAAGGCTGATATATTTGGTTCGGGACTTGATAGTTATAAAACGAGTCTGATTTCTTTTTTCCTCTCGAAATATTATTCTTAAACTTTTTTTTATATTTAAAAATGTTTTTCCTTTTTTTGTTTTTTCATATTTATGTATTTATTTCGTTAATATTTTTGGTTGCTTATGTGTATTTACCTACTTGTTACTATTGTTATAGTTATGCAATTTTATCATTTTTTGTTATGTTTTCTTATATTTGAATTTTATTTTTTTTTCATATTTATGTTCAATATATGTTAAAGGCAATTTATGCCGTTTATGTAAAATAAATAACTCACAATTAAAATATTCCTTTAAATTTTTTTTTTTTTTTTTTCATAAATCATGTTATACAAAGTATAATACATATGAATTACATTCCCAGGAGTGACCATGATTCAATTCGGGATTTAAATTATATTCAATTTTTTTTTAGTATTCAAAACAACAAAGAAACAAAGTATGTTTGAACATCTTTATAACTTAATATATCACAATATATAAATAAGTCAAAAAACTTTTATTGCACTAACAAAATAAATGTCTAAAAATGCTTTTAAGAATGAAGAAACTGGTAACTCTAGGACTAAGGGAGATAAGGTCGTTAACACATGCTACGCAGACGATGCAACGAGATTACAACTTTGGTTTATAAAATTGTAAATTACTTTGTTAATATTTTATGTAATACTGCTATTTTTTAAATTTTCAAAATAAGATATAATAAATTAGTAAAAAAAATATGAGAAGTAACATTTAAAAAAGTTGTCTCCATGTAAAAAGTGAAATATTAATTTCAATATTTAAATTATAAAAAATTTATATTTTCTGTGGATTTCGTCACTTCACTAGCCCATATGCACATTCCGTTGTGTAAAATGTATTATGTAAGTGAATGATAAATGTAAATAAGAATACCAATTGAATTATCTTTTAGAATTATTTATTTTATCAATTATTTTTCGAGCCTCAAACCTCTGATCCTTGAATCTACGAAAGAAAGTAAAACTGTGCACTTATATACGTTTGGAGAAACATTAAACTAAAAAAAACTGAATATAAAAATAACAATGGACTCTATTTTATCTGAATCTTGTAGATTTTGGTGATAAGTGTGAAACAGGCCCTTCTGAATCTATGGAGATTTATATTTTTTATTCCGCATGGATACTTACCGGTACAAAAATAACGCTTATTTAATAAATTGTAAAATGACTGTAGCCTACAATTACGAGTATTTAGATTATATTATAGTCCAATATTGGAGAATGTAATCCTCAGGCTTGTAACAGAGTTGGATACGTTAATACTCGTCAGATATGAATGAATTAGATCCCCGAGCAATATATGTTTCAGGGTAGACTGAATTTGAATTAATTATGTGGGTATTCATATCCTATTAGTAAGGATAATATTATTGGAATAACGAATAAGGCCAAAAGCGCGTACTCAACCATAATAATTAGTAAAACAACCCAGAAATTGAAAGAAAAATACAAAAAGAGATTTATTATAAAATTGAAAACAAGTTAAACTTTTTGAAATACATTTGCTCAAATATATATTCAGTCAAGTACTTGATTAAAACCTCGACGGAATTCATCGGGGGTGACGACATATTTCGAGGTATGGATAGCTTTATTAAGACAGGAATATGTTTTTTTGTTGATAATATGTAAGTTGCATTATTTTTTCACCTTGCTAGTGGTGTAGAGGTTTATATTTACTTCAAAAGGATGGTTAAATATTTGTTTACTTCAAAAAAAAAAAATATTCTATAAAATTTACTTCAATGAAAAACTTTGTTTGGTTATTTAGTTGATATATTATGTAAGGATCGGGTGGGAGATTTCGGCTATGGCCTGTTTCAGGAGCCTCTCCGCATTTGCTCTTGTGACGAAGAAACCACAGAAAACTCGTCAGGAGAAGGCAAACTGTTGTAATTCGTCAACGGATCTTCCGATCCATTTGAAGAGTGTTCGGCATTTGGTGTCCTGCTTTCGTTGATACCTTTTATTGCCTTTATAATATCGATCATGTGTAATGTTACCTCTTTTGACAAGTCCTTATGACTAATGACTACTTTTAAAAAAATAAATATGGTGTATTATGTTAAGATAAGATTAGAAAATTTTGTGGACTCTAAATTTTTCTTTGAATTTTGATTCGATACATATTTATTACGCTCACCCAAAAGAAGCCGGAATAATAAAAAAAACATTTAAGAAAAAATTCTTATTACATGATTGGAGACTTTTAAAATTCGTTTTCCATGGTGGTTGACAGCGACTCCACCGCTGTTTTTTCCTTATCCCATAATGTATTTTTTCATTCAAATTGCAGCGGGCTAGATCAGGTGAAAAGGGGGTTAGGACACAGCGGTCATACTTTTTTTAGCAGGAAGAAATGACCGCGCGCTCGATCATCCACGGCAAAAACGACGAGCACACAAAACACTGTCACAAAAAAATTCACATCAGCTAAACGAAATCTTTCTTACAACGATACTTGGAATTCTGAGTGGTAAAAGGTAGTTCTACATGATCTTATCAGCAGAACCCCGCGCTACGAAGGATTCGCCCGCCATAATATTAATCCGTTTTTTTTGGGTATCTTCTCGTATTACACACTAATACGTGTTTTTTTTTAAATACACAGGAAAAACAAAACAAAATACCTCCCAAAAGCCAAGATTTTGTAATTGATGATAAGTGATACGCTACAGAAAGAAAACGTACATACCAATAAAATTATAAATATAATATGTATGAAAATAATTAACTTTGTGATATCTAAATAATAAATGTGTACATTTTGTATAATTTTACAAATAAATATGTTTTCTAAAAATGATTTTTCCATTATCAAGGCTTAAAAATGTAAAATGTAAATTCAAGCAAAAAAATAGGATATGCAAGAAGTTTTTAAAATGTAAAATTTAAATGTTAAATTTTTACAAATGAAAGAAAAATTTTATTAGATAAAGACTTCCCAGTGAGAAGCAGACATATTTACTTTTAAAAATAGAGTTTTTACTTACAAAATAATATAATGATATGTTTTGTTTTTTTTTAAAAGTTAGAAATAACCTTTGAGATACAATAAAGTGCAGCAGAGAAAAAAAAAATTGTTTTCAAGTAATCTTTAAAACTTGAAAAAGCAATATTAAAAGAAGATTTTAAACTAAAGGTGGTTTATAAAACTAAAAATGGATATTAACAGTAATAAAAAATTAAGTAAAGAAATTTAATCAAAAATATCAGCAACGTAATTTAATGTAAGAGAAAAGGGTAGGTACTTATTATAATAAGATCAGACAGGCGCATCGGCGCAGTTGGTTAGACGGCTAACTGTGAAACTGGCGTCGCGGGTTCGATTATTTAGGAGCTGGGCAAGGAGGCGATGATAATTAAATACACAAAAGTTTTCAGATTATGGTTACACGCGATGCAATGGATCTTTGTAAATAAAAACCTCAGTCGGGTTTGAGACAAATTATAAACCGTTAAATATAATCAACTAATGTGAGGAAATTAAAGTTGACGTGAAATTCGAAACGAAACGAGAGAAAGGACAAGAGCCGAAATAAAAGCGTAGTTAAAACGTTCTTCAACTAAAATATTACTAATGGTACAAAAAAAAAGATATCGCATTCTAAAATTTAAACGTGTATGATGATAATGATCCTATTACATAAATATATATTATACTGCCCTTCCAAGCTAAAAGGCAGTATCTAGCAAAAATTAAAAACTGTGTTTTTTTAATGTCATCTGATAAAAAAAATTAATCTTTCTAAACAACTTACTCTAATAAATACATCTCAAATGAACAAATAAATATGTAAAACCTGAATTTCCTCAAAACTTTTACAATGTTTGCTGCTGCCTTCTTGCTTGGAACGGCAGTATACTAGTGGCATGTTTTTAGACGTATTCTTTCACTGGATAAAATTTGTATAAATTATTATGAATTTAGACTACACGATTTTCTGCACAGTTCCTGAAGATGTGGCTATGATGTTTGCTGAAAAGATTGCAACTGACAGAATGGCTAATGTTATTACCATTTAAGAAATAAGATCGTTGTATTTTGTACCGAATAGTTGTCACATTCACACAAGGGTAAATTCGTGATAAATGTATTATGAAGTTCGTATAAGTCTGATGAAAAATATTTACTACGCATTTCCGATGAAAGATAATTTGCGACAAGGCTTTGAAAACAGAAACGTTTGAAAGATCGCAATCTTGTAAATTAATTTGTTACAAAACACAAAAATAAATTATATCAAAAAACTATTTCACGAAAAAATAAATTGTAAATGGATTTCGCTATATTTTTCTCAATTGACTATGGCAATTTCCGACAAACTGAGGCATTTAAAGTATTAGTTTTATATGTAGGTAAAGGATGCCATCATCATTATTTAGATTGGTTTACGTTCGGTGAAGCTAGCTGCTAGCACTAAACTAGGCTACAGAGCTAGCATTTAACTAGACACAAAGGAAATTTTCAACAGAAAGATTTTCGGTTATTTTTAATCTACATATTTTCACTACTTTCCAGAAAGAGTTCAAATGAGCTAATTTAATCAGTATCTCTTGCATAACATTACCTTATTTGCATAATTTAATAAAGATTATCTAATATACCATATAATATGCATATTAAACAAATTAAATATATATATCAAACATTTCGCTATCCAAGTGACTTGCTCTTCAAAGAATTCAGAGTACTGAATATTATTCAACAGTATATATTGAGAACGGTAGTGGTTACACACATAAAGAGAGACATTTACCCAAGCGTCAACCACAACCATAATACAAGATACTCTAATAGGGATCTGATACTAAGTGAAGGGGTCAACACTGTTCTGGCATCGAGACAACACTATAACGTCGGCAAAAAGGTCCATAACCTTTTGCCAGAATCGTGGAAAGACGGGAGTGTTGTCAAGTTACGGAAGGTGTTGACCTCGCTCTTTCATGACATTGGTCGTAAGGAGTCAGAAAAGTTGATGCATGCCACGGATTGGAGAACCTTACTGGATGTCAAAAATAAAATATAAAAAATAAGGAATAATTAAAAAAATATATATTTATAGATGACAACCATGAAGTTTCGCATACATAAATTGTCTATGTTTTTATGAATGTATGTATGTGTATGCGCATGGGTGTATGTACGTGTGTGTGTATGTACATGTGTATATATGTGTATATTTATATATACATGTGTGTATATATGTGTATATTTATATATACATGTGTGTATATATGTGTATGTCTGTATGTATATGAATCAAAATGTGTATCCGAATAAGTTTATATTTTGTTTGTCTGTGCTCTATATTAATTTGTTAACTATTATTATACATAAAAATGTAATTGCCTAGCTTGGAACGGGGTATGTACCCTTGTTAGCTGGGCAAAGTGAATATGGAATTGTATTTTGATAAAGAGTGTGAATAAATAAATAAATAAATAAATAAATAAATGTATATACATATTTATATATTTGACATTGGTGAAATTAAACTTATCGCACTAATCAAGTAAGCATCTTATTGCACTTCTTTCGTATTCCAATTCAAGGTGTTAAATACGAAGTTAGTACTAAATAAGTGATATTAAAAATACAGGTAACATCAAACTGTTACTAAGTAAGTTCTTTAATGAAGTATTTGCAACAGTTAATAAAGCCTCACAATCATAAATAATAAATAATACATATTTAAAAAAAAAAAAGTGTTATTCCATTAATTAATAATTAGTGCAGTTCAATCTACAACAATTAAAATAATTACTTTATTTATTTATTTTATATATTTATTTATATATACGCCCAATGGGCATTATTAAGGCATTACATTGAGAATTATTTTTTAAAAAGTAGAAAGACTCAATTGTATATAGTAGACTTTGTGGGAGTGGAAGCGAGAGAGAGGTGTTTATAATTGTATTTGATTCAGTAATCGTTTGAAAGAAGACAACTTGTTATCAAAGAAATCAAGACTGGTATGTTTGTTGGCAGACTTAAGGATTCTGGGCATAGGACAATGAAAACCATAGTGAGTTTTAAGATTATCGGTATGAAAGAGTAAGTTTTGTCTGAGGTTTCTAGTTGGGACATTTAATTATATTGAGCTTAGTAGTTCAGGCGCATCAAAGAGTGAGTTGAAAATTTTAAATAGAACTAGAAGGTCGGATTTATTTCGACGGTCTTGAAGAGAAGATATATTTAAGGTAGTTTCTTACTCATTAAACATACATTGGTCTCTAGATAAGCCCAACCTCCAGCCTATCTTTCAATAATGTAAGGTCTTTCGAATGTGTTAAAAAAAAATTCTAAGAAATTGACTCAATTACCCAATACTACTCATAGTACCTACTTATGTGACTACATAATTTTTCTCCGTTTATTTATTTTTTGTATTAGCCTAATTAACTTTGTTTTATTTATTACTTTTTATTATAATTATGTAAAGCTTATAAGGATTTAAATGCAACAGTTCAAATAAGTTTGATATTTTAATACGATAAAAGGCGTAATATACATTTATTTTTGTAAAATAAAAAAGGAGAATTCGTATTTTTTTTTCTTTATTAGGATACCTTTTTAGCATACAATATTTTAATTACAACATTTTTATTTTAAATTTTTAAAAATCAATTGATGACTGTCATAAACTACAAAATGATTTTTTTTGTCTTGGTGTCATGAAAACGACATATTTTTTAATATAAATAAATGTATGCTTATTACACAACAAAAAATAATAAAATTGTTTTCCATTATTCAATCGACAACACAATTTTAATGAATGGCGAGACTATTCGAAATCTTGGGTTATTTTTTGAAAGCAAACCTAAATTCAACCATCACATTGATCACATTTACAAGAAAGCGTCCAAAATCTGTGGATTTTTTAAGCCATTCAAAAACCCAAAAGTTGCAATAACATTGTTTAAATCATCTGTTCGTAGCTTGCTTGAATTGAATTCAATAATATTGTCTCCTGATTATAATATTCATATAACGCGGATTGAATTGGTGCAACGTAAATTTTTTAAAATCGTTAATATTTAGAATTGGACTAAATACTTTCATGATTAACTATTATGATAGTCTAGAGTACTTTCATATCATCAATTTAAAATTTAGAAGGATTTTGGCTGGTTTGATATTCTTGCACAAATTAATATCTAACTGTATAGATGCCCACGATATTCTCGCTTAGATTAACTTTAATGTACCTCACCGTAACTTGAGTACCAATGCTGTCTTTGCTGTAAGAAATTATAATACGAGTACCAACATCGGACTCTTTTCCCCTCTGTCAAGGATCATCAGAACAGTAAATACAAAATCTCATTAAACGGTTATGTCGATGTGTTCCTACAGCAAAGGCAAGCATTCAAGAAGCAAACGGTGTTTTTACTCCTGATTCGCGATGACACACTTGCCATGTCCGCCTAGATTATGCCATTATTATACCTTTGTAAATTTAAATAGACTTTTAGATTGTTTAGATAAAGTGTTATTAAATAATATATACTCAATAATGCCAATCTTTTAGGGCTCTTGTAAGCCCGTTGATTGGCTTAAAAAAAACAAACAAACAATTTCTACCAACATCGTAAATATTCAAGTTCTATTACCCAAATATTGAATTTTCGAGCTATTTTAAAATTACCTTAAATATCAATGCAGTGAGTCTTTGAACCTCTGATCCGCAAGTTCTCGACACTATCACTCGACCACAGATTAGATCTCTGTATCAGTTTTATTAGTCATTAAATTATTTACTACTTAGAAAAAATGAACTGATACGCAATAATTCAGATTACGATTGGTTATGTGACTATATAAATATTAAATTAGTATCAATCTGTGACGTACCCTCTCGGAAAGAGCACGGCTGTGAAGTTCAGGCGAACTCTCGTGTGGACAGAGCTGGTGGCTATGTGGTAGAGGCAGCGGGCCCTGGGCGGGTACAGCCCCGGGTAGCCTGGGCTGGCGGCCACGCAAGCGCCTCGCACCCGGCATCCAACATCCTGATATAGCCAGTCGCACTCTGCAAACAAAAGATTTATAAAATTAATTGAAGTCAACCACAAAAGTCAAAGAAATCCAGCCCAATTTCGTATTTTGAGTAGGTTTATAAGGTAATATATACTTTGGATACCCGCAGTTGGTAGCCTTTCATGTCATGTGCAACGCCATAGCGTACCGTAACCATAGTTCTCTGAAAATAATCGAAACTAGCAGGCAACAGTCAACGATAGCCGTATATGAAATAAATGTGTAAAAAAACAAAAAATAAATAAAATCTGTCACATAAAATAATGCTTCCAAAACCACACAGTTATAATATATGAAATATCCCGGCGGCCTCTGTAGTGTAGTGGTGAAGACGCTTGACTCACGCATGGAAGGTTTTGGGTTGGATTCCTGGTGAGGAATTGATAGGGTGCCAACCCGATTCTTCCAAAATCTACTGATTTTAGGTGAAATCTACCGATCATAAATGACCAAATACTCACATTTTTCTGTTTTATCAGCAAGCTATTGTTTTTGCCTGCCTGCCTGTTTTTTTAATTACACCACAAAAGGCCGGAAGCCCAATTCCAGTGGAGAATTGTAGCCCAGAATAGACAGGCTTGAGAAAAACCATATTTTGAATTTTTGTATTCTCACCGTGAATCGAACTCGTAACCTTCCGTTCGTGAGTTAAGAGTCTTAACAACTTAACCATGGAGGCCACCTATTATGTTATGTACATTGCGCCTATATTCTGTACCTTAAAACTGAAACGCTAGAAGATATTTTTTGTGAAATTGAGTTATGAATGTTATTTTGTTCATTCAGATTGAACAAATTGAGTTTGAGAAGTTCAAAATCGAGAAAAATCGGCTTTTAAAGTTTTGTCAAAGCAAATAAAACTTATAAAAAAGCAATAGATGCTGTTACTTAAAAGTAATAATGATTTTTGGCAATTACCCTACTGAGAATTGAGATTTCAGTTCTTTGCATTCGTTTTTAAAAAAAATATCAATTGAAACACATCGTCCCCGAAATACGTAATGCACAGGAAGGAAGACGTTTATTTTCCTACAAACATTGATGTCCCATAGTTATTTTAAAAGTCCATATTTTAAATGTTTTTTTCTTAAATGTCCTTAAATATCTTAATATAAATAAAGCCTATAAATTATTTGAGAGATACATTTAAAACTATTTTATAACTTCAAACCGCTCTCCTGAACGAAATTCAACATGTTTGAACAGAAATCAACCCATTTTAAAAAGCAAACATACCTTAATTTCAGCATTTTTTACGTCATAAACAAACTAAAACAGAGTAATATAAACTTCAATATATTATATTGCTATGGTATAAAGTAAAATTAATATTTATATACATTAAAGTATCTTCACCGGTAACTAACCTAAAAACGTTTGATATGACAGCGAGAGAGAAAGCAATCGGACTCAAGACAGAGACATCGCCTTACAAAACAATTAAGGACGCATGTGTATTCTTTTCCAAACGACGTATGATAAAAACTACTGTACTATAGATAAAAAATACTGAATATTTGGTGAATTCATTAAGGACTATTTTTTTAATTATTTCATTTATTAATAGGCAGGCAAAAACAAGAATCAGTACACCACGAGGTCGACTAATCTCCACTCGATTTCTTTTAGCAAAATTTTCACCCGTGAGTAGAAACTAATTAAATGAAACCAAAAAGGAAAATATTAATGTGCCACCCACCCTAATTTTACCGGATCGAGTGAATTTGCGAGATACGTGTGAAAAAGCCCATACATGACAGACTCAATCAATGATTTTAAGACTATTAATATCATAGATTTATACTCTCGAAAATAGGAAGATTGATAATTGATTCTGGTTATAGACCTAAATGCTTCCAATCACTATTGTTGCAAAGTCCAAGAACAATGGTGCATAATAATTACTTTTCAAGACAATGTAAACATATTTTAGGGGTATTCTAATTTTTCTGATTCTGCTTCTAGATTGTGGCGTTGCTAGCTGAAAAGACGTTAAAATAATATATGTTTAATATTCTGGGAGGAAAATGCATAAAAAAATTGCCACAAAAATAAACACATCGCAAGTTTTTTTTAACTAATAATTTTTCTACTACATTACATATGGATTTTATTTAGAAAAAAATGTAATTTTGAAATACAATTTAATATAAATTTATTGTTTAACGTTTCCCATTATGTAAAATATATATGTATGTAAAACAATAATTATTGTGTACCGTAATGGGAGTGACGCTGACGTCTTACAATAATGACTCTATTTTCGCCTAAGAAATATTCCTGAAATTCATCATCATCATTCCCTTTCCACACCTAATGGTGCATAGAGCACTGAATCAGTATACAAATGTCACCGTTTATTAATATTTTTTGTTAGATGAAGGTAAGATGATCAGTCTAACGCATAGGTTCTGTTCAGTAACTGTAAAATATTATAGTGTAAAAACACCCTTTTAAATAAATATTTCTCGTCAACCATGTCGTGAATCGAAATCGAACTCGAGCATGGTAGGCAAACGCGCTATTACACCACGAGACCGACATATGCTTAAAATTTGAAATTTATTTATTTATGTATTTCACAGTTTTAAAATGTACAGAGTTTCTTTGTTTCAGGTCCCGACTAGCTAGGAAATTCCTGTGTTTAGGAAGGACCTTATTTTTTACATGTGTTTTTAAAAAATTTCATTGAATGATGTTTAATAAATTCAAAGAATAATAAGAACATTAGAAAAAATCAATATAAATTAGAAAACATGCAGGTAATAATAATAAAAATTGAATTGAAGAACAATAATAAATTACAGAATATACCATTTAAAATAAAAAAATAAAGATACGTGTAAATACGCCTAGTATTAATAAGAAAGAAAGAACATATTTAAATAAATAAACATAAAAAATAAAATATACATAAAAACAATAAGGAGATATTTTGCAATTAAAAACAACACATTTTTTTTTTTGAAAATGAAATTGAAAAAATAATGAAATTGAAAATTAAATTATAATTTGTTTTCAATGAGTGTTATTAAAATAAATTGTAAATATAATACTAAACTTCTTCCTTAAATATTTTGTATTCTTGATTATATTTTTTGTTCAATGAATTAATTTTAATTGCAGTTTTTTTTTTGTCAGTATAACGATGTTGTTCTTTTAAATTAAAAAAAAGGTTTTACCAATTATTCTGGTTATCCTACTTTTCGTGACGCAGAAACATTATGAGTAATTTTCTTTGGAAGAACTTGAATTTATTTGCACTATTTCCTCGAAGACATTTTTGGAAGAGAAAAATTATCTACCTACTGAAATATAATTGTTCGACCGCAACGAAGAACGATAATTCTAGTCGGGGTTAATAAATGACTGCCCCCGAGAACTGTGGCCCAGTTCTAGAAATACTGTTAAATACTACACAATTAGTAAAGCCACTGAAACCACAATTAGTGTAGTGGCAACGGAAAGTAATGCCTAATTACTTAGTTATGGTACTGTTTTATCGACGCTGTGTTTTAGGTTTCTATATACCAAAGTATTAGTTTCGAGCCCCAAGATAAAATATTCGCTAAGCAAGATTATTATCTTCATCTAGCAATAATGTGTTCATTATATAAACAATGTTTGAGTATGTCCAAATGCTTGCAGACTGGCTAGATTTCCTTCCTAGGAAATTGTTCATACTTCACAAAAGTCAACAGATGGAAGAGTTGAGGAAATGTGGATGTTTAAACATGGGCAGAATGGTGAATGTTACATAGTGTGTAAAGTGGACACTTTAACCAGCCAATGACAGGTTATAAGCCCTGTAAATGCCTAGACTTCGATATTTTCTTCTCAAAAATGTTTTCCCCCCTGTTGAAGTAAATTTGAATATTTTCACTACATGTTTGATTTTGATATTTTTTTACAAACACCGATGCTAGAATATTTTGACTGATAAAATTTAAAACAGCCGCAGAAAAATAACGCGCGTATAGGGAAATTTATATCCTTTAGTAAACATGTGATATAATTTATTGATTTAACAAATTAAGAATCTCATATGGTCATAGTTCGGTAGGATTCAAAAATATTATGCTATCCAAAATAACATATCGATGTGCCTGTGGCTGGGACTTATGAGGGGCAATTTCGTAAATCCTGATGCAGAGTAATTATTAAGTCATTTTGTGGCATTAAAATGAACTGCTTGACACCTTTGATAACAAATGCTAATAAAAAACATTACAACATATTATGTGTGCGTGTTGTAACGAGTCAATTTAGACGCGTAGGAACTTTAGTTTAATAAGCCCCGCTACTGACAACACTTTAAATTTTGTTGCGAAAAATCGGGATTGCCGAATTCAAACGTTGGCAACACGAAGTCACTTGTGAGAGGTTTCCGGTATAAAGCAGGCGAAAAACGAAAAGTAACTAACCGGCACGTTTTTTGAGGGTCTGAGAAGGCAACAACATGTAGTCCTAATGATTTGATGGACGTCTGTTATCAGACGTAAGTACTAATCTTTGTTCAAAATAGCGCGATGTCCAAAATCAAACTTTTCTAACAAATTTTGTATCTCTCTTGCATTGAGACCATTTCTTTACTGACATTTCACAATCTCCCGACCTAATTCCCATCTTTATATTATTCCTTTTTAAATATGAAATCATAAAAACTACCTCGATTTATGTGAGCATATTTTACCTGTCAATTTGACGAGTTGAAGGTCGAAATTGCCACATGACGAGCATGTCAAATGTAAAGACGTTTAATGTGCACTGACTCCAATTCAAGCCATGGAATTTGCAAGCATAGCCATTCAATGATGCTACAACGAGATCTCTAAGATGTTTTGCTCGAAAATCTGGAGAGAGAATTCTGGACGAATTTCACATCGCAGGACAATACCAATCTCTGTTGGACCATGTGTTTCATTATTCAAAGTAGACGGAGAACGCCAATGTCTTTCACCTTGATGAGATGCTGTATAACAACCTTTTGCAATTTAAATTCATTCAAAATTCATAGAAATTCTTATGTAGAAATAAGTGTTTTATTTGGTAAAATCATATAATATGATTTTGTAGTATTAATCTTGGTTGAGAACTGCTATAGTCTTAACGCTTGAGGTCGATTCGTACGTCGTCCAGGATTCACTTTTATATTTATATTTATTTATTTATCTTGTGCTTTTTAAATAAACAACCCTTTTATTGTCTAGGATGATTTTGTTTTTTGTCTCTACCCATTTGGAAGTGAGAAAAATTTATATGGTTAATTTTTTTTCTGTGGCTATCCATACCATGTAGGTGATCCTAGGAGCATCTACATGCGTAAGAGCTACAGCGTTACAATGGCGACATATTTGGGGGGCACTATAACGAAACACTACAGTGTATAAAATAGTTAAGTTTACACATTTTTAAAATTGATGTCGACCTTCTACAAAATGGTGATAAGAAATATATAATCTGACATTGGCCCTTCTAGATCCAATCCAAAGATATATCTGATATAATATGTCAAAAAGTAATATTTATTCTGTATGAATATTACAAGAGGGAAATAGTTGGGAAATGTGAATCATTTGAACCCCGTAGTACCGACTAGTCGCGACTTATAATCTTCTTTATATATATAACTCCTCTGTACGTGTGATGTCACTGAACTTCTTCTAAACGGCTTAACCGATATACGTGCGGTTTTCAGAGAAATATAGATCTTTGCGCTGTGCGTGTTCATGGATATTAAAATCTTCAATCTAATATGTAAAAAAGAAGCAAGGAGCATAAATGTTTTATTTAGCAATCTACCAGGGTTGCATTCGAGGAGAATGCATTTACAAAAAATGGAAAAATGTTGTTTTATTGTGTATAAAAAAAGTTTGTTTTTGAATGTTAACAAACAGAATTTGTTTTTTGTGGATCTCAATCAGATTTTTTCCTTAAATCCTGTGTAATTTCAACCCATTTATTTATTTTTGCTGGATTTTTAGTAATATTAAGTTCTATCTATTAAAAAAAAATGTATTCCTACATAAGTACACCCCTCTGTTGGTGAGAAGACCGAAGTTTGATATTTGCAAAAAAAGCCATATTTGAAAAAATGTTTATTTTATGCTTTGGAACTCAACCATAAACAAGTACCTAGGTACCTACTTAAATTCAATATTTGAATATTAACAATTTTTAGTTTTGGAAATTAAAAGTCTTTTTCTAAACAATAACAGCCAAGCCAAAATTCGGGCAGGACAAAGTCTGTTGGGTCCGCTAGTGTTAAATAATTTCCCTTCTGTAAATTGTCAAAGAAGCGCGCAAACTGTTTCAATTAATCTAAAAGCAACTTACGAATGGTGCTGTTTTTAGAAAAGAAAATCAATTTTTCATTAATTAATTGCAGTGAAAATTAATATTTTGTAATTGTCAATTAAAAAAAGTTTGTTGGAAGAAGGAAAACCAAACAATAGAAATAAAGTAAAGCAGATACGTAATAAAATTGAACTAGAGTGAAATCAATCTTTATTAAAATGAACAATATATTTGGTCCGAACGGCTCGGAGCCGGTATTACAGTTCCTACTTAAATCAAACCTTTCCCTTTGAGATATTCTAACGGTTTAACAGACCGTTAACGTTTTCAGTTCATTTGATTTCTTATCTCTCTCTATTAGAATTATGTATTCATTCGATTTAAGAATATCCTTTAAAATAATTTCCAGTTATTAAGTAAAGAAACGGGCTTTCACTAATCCCGAAAATGTTTAAAATTTAAATTAAAGCTCGGTATTTTTGAGATAATACGAATATAAAGACAGTCACTTAGGAGTCTTAAATTAGATATCAAAATCATTTCTCAGAAGCGGTTTTAACCTAAATTTTAAAAAATAAATATAAAAGTCATAAATAAAATATGAAGAAATTCTTCATGTTAAAGAAAAACTGCAATAAAAGTTGTAAAACGAACTCGTCATCTAAACACAAGCATCTTGCTCCAATAAAGGTAGAAAAAATTTGTCATAAAATGTAAAATATCGTAACTTGCATTTATTAAAAAATATTTTAACTTTTGATTTTTTTTTATATATGAAAAAAACTAAAAAAATCATTAGTCAAACGTATGAATCAAAAGTAAAAATTATAACATAAATTGTTATGTTGGCGACAATTATATCGAAAAAGCTCTTTTAAGATCAGATGTGTTCTAAGTATTTCAAAGAAATATTTTTTTTTAAATAATGTTGAATCGGCTCTGTTTTACGTTTTCCGTCCAAAAGAAAAGGACCACATTAATGCATAATCATGTTCAATTACTCATCTTTCTGAGAAATAATTTCGACAAAGCTCTCGAAAAAGGCTGAAAATACGGTAATTAATAAATTAAACTGGTAGAATTTGACACCTTCTAAATAATAGCGATTGTTGATTTCAGAATCGTGTTCTTAAACTCTATCGTAAGGCTTTTGGAGAAATATCAAATGACTGAAAAGCTATAGGTTGATTTTCCTGAAAGTTTTTTTAAAAGGGACGTTTGATTTTTTATAAAATTAAATATTTTGAATCCGTACAATTGCCAAGTAAATAAAAAAATTGTGTATTTGTTTTTTAATTTGCAGAAAAATAAAAATATATTTTAGAAAGATCAATTTAATCACAAATAAATTATTGTTATCAAATTCATATTTGTAATGCATACTAATTGAAAAAGTGCTTATTCTTTAAAAGTCTTTATTGAATAAAGAAATAGTGCGGAAATTAAGTGGTTTATAAAATATTTTTTATTTGTTAAACCACGCCAAAAAATATATTTGGTATTTGTGTATCGTATTATTATTAATAACATTTTTTTGGATTTCGTTTTTTTGAAAACCTCCAACGAAACTTACTTCGAAATGACAATGATCGCGCCACACGAATTCTGCTCGGTGAGTGATCAAAACATACATCTAAACGGTGAAACATAACTGATAAAAAGCAAAGAAAACTTATGTTCAACTGACGTTTATTGTACGAACCGCTTACTTCCTGGCATTCTACGAAATCTTTTGACATGATCGGATAAGTTTATAGAAACGAGTGTTTGTTTTTATTTCTGATATAACTAATAAAAAAAGTAAAAGTAACTATAATTTGTATCTTCAACACGCTAAATGTCTAAAAACATGGCTACCACAAAAACCGGAACCTTTCTTCGGTTGCAATCACAAACGCCTATGTTTACCAAAAAAAACACAAAAACGCTTTAATTTATTAGTTATTGCAAAAACATGGTCACATAAACCTGTGATTTTGCATGCGATTTTGCTAAAACCATTTTTATCAATTACTTTTAATACATTTTCAAAAAATTTCGCTGTACAATTTATTTATTAATTTATTCAATACTTCTCAGGACAACATAATAAGGTTGAATTATTGATGTATTTCTCACTGGGAAAACCCGTGCGTGCCAAGAAGACATTTGAAAACTCGAGTTTAGTTATTCAATGTTTTAGACAGGCGCCGTGGCGTAGTTGGTAAGACGGCCAACTGTGAAGCTGGCGTCGTGGGTTCGATTCCCGCCAGTTGAAAGAAAAAAATCTAAGAAAGATTTTTTTCTCAATTGGTCTGGGTGTTGTGGTAAAAATTTCATTACCTCCTTTAATATCCCCTGTATCCTACCTGCTGACAAGCCTCAAGATAGAGGCTAAGCGGGTTATTTCTTTAAAAAAATATTTTACCACGTGTAAGAAAACATTTTAAAAATCCAATTTTCCGTAGCACTGAACTCCTCATTGTTCTGTCTAATGAAATGGTTTGAAAAACTTACGGCAAAAGAATTGCAAACAAAAAAAGCACATGCCCTAATTTAAAACATGTGCTTAATTTTAATTTACGGTTCATAATTAAAATACTATTAAGTTAGCGCAAACGGTATTTTTAAATACTCACGCCCGACGTAAAGCATATGATCAAATTACATAATTATTTTAATTGCGACTAAAGAACAAAACAACAATAGAACTTGTTGAGAAGTCACCCGAGTGAAATGTTCTGATTAAATCCCAACAACCCAAATTGTGCGATCCATACAATTATTTCTCCAGCGAATTTTCCCCTTAATTATCATTATGAAGTAATCGTAAGACACGTTAAGCGGGTGGTTGTATGAAGGGGTAGTGTAGAATTATATCAATTAACACCGCACGAATTCCAATTTAACCGAAATTCAATCAAAAGCCGTATCTTATAAACAATGATTTTATCGGCATAACAATAAAGAAGTTCAGTGCAACGGGAAATTGGATAAAAAATATTTTCTTAAGCGCGGTAAAAATTAGAGCATTTCATTGTAACGCGAAGTTTCTCGAAAATGTACGAAAAAAAAAAAAGAACTACTCTGAACTAGTTTTCCGAAATTAAAGTGTTGTGATACATTTCTGGCTACCGGAAAGCCAACCCACTAATCAGGACAACTCACCGTAGAGAACTTCATACATCACAGGCGGAGTAATATCAAAATCATGATATTTTTGAGGAGCTTTTTAAGCAGTCTGACTTTTCTTCATAAAAACGTATTCCCTTATTTTCATCCTGGATCATAGCAATGCAGCAGCGATGCTCCCGCAATATTATACATACCTGTCTGTTTTAAATAAATATTATTAATATGGCCACTTAAACCAGCCAATGACAGCTCATAAGCCCTATAAATGCCTAGACTTCCATATTCCCTTCTCTAAAATGCTTTCCATTCCTGTTGCAATTTGTTTATATTATTAAGGACATGTTTTTTGATTATCAAACCAGAATTTCAATCGCTTTGCATAGTTAAAAAATAATGAAATTTTTTCCAGCGTAAAGTACGATGTCAATAATAATTTAAGTTTGTCTAAATGTTTGTAGACAAGGCTGGATTGGGTAAAGAGGGAAAAAACTTTTGAGAAGGGAATATGGAAGTCTAGACATTTACAAGGCTTATTAAATTGTGATACAACAAAAGGGTGTGTTTATATGTATTTGTATGATAGTAAGTATATAGGTATGTTTGTGTGTATGTGGGAGTTAGTGCTCAGGTGTGTGTGAGTGTAAGCATAATTAAATAGCAAGTGGGATTGTATCGCAGCCAGAATGAATCGGTCTTAATTTATTTTTAAATAAATTAAGATTGATTTATTTATACTTATTTTTTGGTATTACTGTTTTGATTATGTCCAAATATTTGTAGACAAGATTAGACTTCACTCCCTATGGAGTTATTGAGATTGAAATTTGGTGTAACATGCGAGGAATATGGGGTTATAGGCATTTAAAAGGCTCATGGCCTGTCATTGTCTGGTTTAAGTGGTAACTCACTTTACACACCGTGTAAAAAGTCAATTTGTGGTAAAACAAGGTCACCTCGGACCCGAACACTAGCAGCGGATCATACTTCGGTTCATATCGCAAGTCAAATTTTTATTTCGCAATTTAAGGTTTCCAGACTTAGCAGCATAACCTTAATTCAAATGTTTTATGGACTTTTTCATTGTCTCGCCTTTGTCGTAACTATTGCCGGGCAATGTTTCTGACGGTCTCTGGAAGGTGAAACATTCTAAATTGGGTTTTATAGCAGCGGGCTGTTTACGGAGCTCATTAAGCAGACAGGGGGCGGGAGTAGATCAGAGGAAGATACAGCGAAGAAAGAAACACCGCTGATAAAGGTGCTACTAGCGGAAATTACCAATCTATGAGAAAACTATTAATCATGGAAACTTCAGTTGCTAAAGACGAGAATGAGTTTCCTATAAGGGCGCTTTGTTACAGAAACGGGGGACAATGGGGGTAATATAAACAAGATAACGCTTGCCTTCCAAGAAGTTCAACAAACTAATTGCAATAATAAAAAACTACCCCGAGGAAATAGGTGTAAGATAATTGAAAAAAATATTGCTCCAGCATGTTCAAAATTTTAATATTGCAAATTATCCGTTTAATGAAAAGTTTATACTTATAATATTAGAATTCAAACACTGATTTGAGTCTACTGAACACTTTAATTTATTTTTACAAATATAAACATATAAAAATAAAAACTTCGTGATAATTTACATATTTTGATAAGAAATTCTTAAAAATAGAAATATTGTAAAATAATACATTTATGTTTATATAAATTTCCTCATAATATTTCAATTATGTTTTAAAATTAAAATGAACGGCATATTATTGATATTTTTTCGACAGCAATTATCTAAATTTACAAAACTATAAAGCTTCATTAATTACCTCACAATACATACTTGTATGTCAATAAATACTTACTTTGTTATATTTTTCCCGAAATACATATATAAATACCTAAATTCCCCATTACCTATTAAACACTTAGCCTCGCCCCTAACCATTGGTTTTTCCCCCAATTATGATTAATGTAAATGCTATAGTTAATAAGATTATTTTTATTTTCTACTTAAGTACCTTGGATTATAAAACTATATAAGGACATTCAGTTCATATAATCTTCACATTCGTTTGAAAATGCCCTAACAAGGCGAAACAATTGTCACGAAGTTTTTATTTTTATAT
Organism: Micrasema longulum; assembly: GCF_059751315.1. Taxonomy (NCBI): domain Eukaryota; kingdom Metazoa; phylum Arthropoda; class Insecta; order Trichoptera; family Brachycentridae; genus Micrasema; species Micrasema longulum. The sequence goes on from NW_028277606.1 coordinate 421,266, forward strand.
GTTTGTATTTGTAAAAATAAAATAAAGTGTACAGTAGACTCAAATCAGTGTTTGATTTCTAATATTATAAGTTTACATATGGAATTTTACAAAATAAACACCAAATCAATCAATAAAAAGTTTATACTCGTTCTGTATTATTACAATGATATTTTGAAAAAAAATCATCATGTTGATAAAAATCATGTAATAATTTTTCAAAAAGTGTAAAAGAGAATTAAGATTTTAAGGGGTTTTTAAATATTTTTTATCTAGAATGATGCACTTTTAGGAAAGGAAAGTGTGTATTATAGTTATTTTTATATGAAGAAATATTATTAATAGGGACTTTAATAAGTTCTTGCAGTTTCCCATCAGATGGTGTTCGTTCTTAGCCTTTTTAAAACGGAAAATACTACAGCCAAATTCTTCGTGAAGCTCCACCATAAGGCTTGAAATGACAGTATACTATCGCTTCATAAATGAAAAACAGCCCCTAATCGAATTTGACTTATTTTAAGTACAGCCAATCAAAGTCTTTAACACGAGTGTTTGCTTTTTTTTATTATGTTAATTTTTATATCGATGTTTTCAATATTAAAAGATACATTTATTAAAACTGTATCTATTTAATTATAGACAGCTTGCCCTCCATATACGGCACACCGCATCTAAGGACATAAGTCTCCTTGGGGGTGCCCACATACACGGAAAAATTGCTCGTAGCCGAACGAGAAAAGCTGCCTGAAAGCGCTCTCTGTAATCTGGTAGCCTTAGCACCTTTGTGCATCATCTAATTATGGACAATATATACTTTCAATAACACGTTCTTTGCAATTTGAAAATGTTAAAAAGCATTAATTTTCACGAAATAACAAGAGCTTATTAAAGTTCCCAATTTTTTTTCGTTAATTAAAAAAAAGCAAAATATAATGAGTTAGCATAAAATAAATGAACACAAAACGTGTTTAAAAAAAAAAAAGTATTTTTCGAAAATATATTATTTATTTATTTACGGTTCCATGAACCTTTTACAATAAAACCAGTGAAAAATATACAACAAACAATGGTATAATATTGAAAAAAGAACAAAAACACCGAGAAAAGTATACGATAGTAAACTGTTTTTGTAAAGTAAAAAAAGAAATATTACGTTTGTTACAAATATAAATATCTACCTACATAAAAGAAAGGTAAATTACGAAAAATAACAGTTTTAAAGAAGAGGAATAGAAGAAAAAAAGAGAGAAAAAAAAGAAAGTGCTTTAAAAGGAAAGTTAAAAAGTTTACTTCATGGTTTATATAAATATCAATACCAAAAAATAATAATTTAAAAAAAAAAATACACACAAGAGTAAAGAGTTAAAACAAAAGTGAAGAAGTAATCATTATTTGAATTTTTAATCGTTAATTCTTTTTCAAAACACAGGACTTGATCATCAGCGGTGTAGTATATAATAAATCTAAATCATCACTGTATTGATTTGCAGGTCGCTGCGTGCAAATAATTAGTGAATTTAATGAATAATTAGTACCATGATGTTGACTGTAAAATAAAATTTTTAGTCTTGTTGGTCGATGTGGAATACGAAAGTTTATTAAAGTTAACAGTTCGGAGCAACCTATTTTATTATTTATTAATTTATAAATAAACAAGAGGTAAATTATTGTCCTCCTGCTTGACAGTAATGGTAAATTTGAATCAGTCATCAGGGACTTATAATTTATTTCTGACACAAGTAGACAAACCTTCTTTGCACTCGTTCAAGATCATATGAGTTGCAGTGATACGCGGGACTCTAAACTGCAAACACATACTCTAGCTGTGGTCATACAATAAAGTAAGTTATTTTGTATAATATTTGAGTACGAGTATTTATTTATAGACGTATTTACACATAGACGTTTTACTCTTGCGTATTTACTTAATAATTGTCCACCCGTGGTCTAGGAGTCAGTGCATTTATATTACCATGTAAGAGGTTTCAAGTTGTTTCCCAAGATGGTTGACCCATCAGGTATTTACGTAAAATAGTGTTTTTATGCTGCAATATTGCTTAGTCCATTAACTGGCACCGGAAGCAAAAGACTTAACATTTCATACCATATTAAATTATCAAGATTTAGTGTGCTGATGCATTGATCTTTATATTATCAGGGCTGGTATTCCAAACGCTATCGTGGCTGTATTATCTTGTGTATTTACATACAAAATACACGAGAAAAACTGTTCTCTCGTGCCACGAGAGTGGTTCAGAATAGCACCTTAGGTGAGGATAAAAAAAAGATCATGTTGTTTTTAAAATTTAACAACATTAAAAGATTTCAATACAAGGGCAAATCATCGATGAGCGTTGTGAGAATGAGAGAAAAACCGCGATTTTCGTTTTGTTTCATGTTGCCGACTTGTGATCGGTTTCCCGCGCTCGGCACTGCTAACTTTGTACTAGTATGGCGCGCGCGGGAAGCTGCATCTGACAGATGTCATCGGCCCAAAATGGCTTTGCTTTATAAATCGACGACTCACGGCGATTATCGCTCTTTACGGAACCGTTTATAGGAAATAAATCGCCATAAATCACCAGCGAGTGTTTGGAAAACTTTCCAAGTTCGCTGCTACTTCGAGCGTAATAAATCCCTCATACGTGTTGGTTATTTTTGTATCAGACTGAAATGTTTATCATCAAATAAATAAATACGTGAAAGTGTGGAAAAGTAACTAAAATAACTGTGTTTATTATACCATTTGTTGTTTACGAGAAACCCGACAAACTAATGATTAACAACAAATGAATATATACTTAGAAATAAAACAAAAAGGAATCGAATACCAGGCAGCTTGTACACAACATCCCGCACACCGCATCTGAGGACTGAGTCTCTTTGGCGGTACCCACAAACAAGAAAACAAATGCTCATTGACGATTGAGAAAAGCTATTCTAAGCCTGGTAGCCTTAGCATCTTTGTGCTGAAAGAAGGTAATCCGAGAGCAAATAATATGTACTTCGATAGATTAAAGAAGAGAATAAGGCAAAATATTCACTGACTAGGATTAAATGGATCGGTAATTACCAATCGCCAAAATGATTACAAAAGTTTTAAAAATCCTAAAAATTATTTTTTGAAGTAACCAGATTTGTATATTTTACACTGGATTTATAACAAAGCCACGGATAGTAGCTAGAAGCTTTAAGGGGTTATCTACAGTCAGGAGGCCCAAAAATGGTGATTTAAAATAAAAATCCTGAAAAGAATTTAAGCTTATCAAAGTAATTTTTTTAAAGTATTTTATTATAACTTTTAACTATGTTTGAAAGTTTTTAATTTTTAAAAATAATAATTTTAAAAACTGCTATAGCTGATCTCAAGGAGCTTTTTTTTAAAAAGGCCTTGCAGTGACCACGATATTTTTGAACTGGATTATCCAAAATAAAAAAAAACTAAAATTGCTTCGTTAAAATAATTTATAGTTTTATAATGAATGGAAGAAATAAGCAAAACATTTTTTTCGTTAAAATGGCGGCTTCTAAAAAAACGATTTTTCACCAAAATTTTGGCCTTAAATTGTTTATAAAAAAAAAATATTCTTCGGTTAAAAAAAAAAACTTCTATTGATTACTAACAAATATATTATGGCTTGTGTTTAAGTTTGAAACTGATCGGTTTAGCCGTTTCCGAGAGAAATCTTGGTCACTGACTTTAACAATACAGTTTTGAGAAAAACGCAATTAAAGTTTCAAAAGCACTTTACATGGAGTAATTTAAAAAAAAAAAACTTATATCGAGTCGCCTATTTCAGGGCCATATAAAACACCCTCCGCCCTTTCGGCAGCTTTTAATTACTCGAGGTGGTGTTGTCTGCGGACCATTCTTCTCTCTCGTCTGCTTTAAATAGGCAGGTAAATAAAAGGGACAGCATTCTAGGTAAGCGCTGCCGTTCCAGCCTCCCACCTTCGAACGCTCTCTCACGTCCTTAAAAATATGCGTGTAACTTCGAAAATAATCGCCGGATTGACTTAAAATTTTCTTTGTGAGTACTTAAATATATAAATTACGAAAATGAAATTTGAAAAAAATCGGGTTTCCAAAAGTTTGAATTATATATAACCCCCTAGTCGGTATTCATAAAGAGAGGGAAATGGACCAGACTACAGGCACCGGAAAATGTTAAATAATTTGGATGGATGAAATAGTCCAATTTTCATCATTTGTTCCTTCATCATTAAAAAAAAAAAAAAAGTTTGTTATTATCACTTCTGAACGTAACGCGCCTATGACCCAGTTAATAAGTTAAAAAGAGCCATTTAAAAAAATAATAATTGATATTAAAATTATGTAAAACACTTACGCACCAATTGAACGTAGTTATACAGAAAGCAGCCAGCTATAGATAAATAAAACTGAGATAATAGCCATTTTGTGAAAAGAGTGAATTATAAAATCTACACAACAGTTGGAATGTTTTTGACTTTAACAAACGATAAACAATAAATACATAAGTTTTTTTTTATATATTATAAACAAGAATCTTATTATGTATTTGACCAGTTTAAATGATTTTTATAGTACCGTAAGATTTTTCTAGTTTTGTGGGTGTTTTCTGCAAATTGAGAAATGCCGTTTTTGTGATCGACACCTTTTTTCGAAGGTGATTAATACAGTTTTTTTGTATAAAAGCGGTCTGGCTGTTTTAGCAGAACATAGAATCGACCTCACTGCACCCGATAACATCAATATCTCATTTTTCCGAAATTGTGGACTGGCTGCTTTCTGCATAACTATCTGCATAATTATATATAAGCATATATTCTGCATAACTGCATAACAACTAAGTTGGGCTTAGAAAATAAAATAAAATAATTGAGTGGAACTGTTCATGAATACATTATTTTATTGTTTTTAAAAATTGATTGATTCATTATCACAAATTTATCTATTATGAGTGTTAGTTTTGTAAGTCTTAAAATATTAAGTCTTATAACAAAGTAATAAACTATTCAAAATAATACAACTAGTCAAAATGCTAACATTTTGCCATTACCAGCATCTTACTGCCTTATCTTCTCTATTTACATAGTTCAGGCAAGTTCTACCCTCTCTGGATATCTTTGCCACCCGCAAAAGTTTACTAATTCAAATTATCATGGTTATATTAAAGTTTTTTATACAAACGCATAAAGTATTATTAGTGTTGTACCTTCGAAATAGATTCTCAGCATGACCGAAAAACCTAATTAGTTATCTTGTTATTATAAAATATGATCATCATTAAATTTGGTAATGTATCCAAAATAAAACAAGTTTATTGGATTATAATTCTACTTTATTTTTTATAAAATATACAGAGGGTATATTGTGATAAAATATACATAGGATATATTGAAATTATATTGGTCATCAGGCAGATCTTTTAATATTAGATTCAAAGAACATAAAAGTGCGTTCATTAAACAAAAACCTGAAAAATCCCAATTTGCAAAATACCTCATAAATAACAAACATAATTTGACAAACAAAAATAAACCTGAACACATAGAAAATAAAGGCTATAGACTCAATCTGTTAGAACAGCTAGAAATAATAAAAAATGACAATAACTCTGCTAATATACTTATAAATGAACAGTTAAACCTAGTTAATTCACCTTTGCTTAATATTTTCAAAAAAAAACAAAATTATGTATAATTGTAATTGTAAATTTGTTATTCCATATTATGTACGAGTATAATATTTTTTAAAATTATATACCTACTAAATATATAAAAACTTGTCATGTTCCTAATAAATTAAATTAAAATGAAATAATATTATGAAATCTTAATGTATTTTTACCTTAGTTGACATTAAACATGAATGAAACCTGTGTAAAACACCAATGTAGAGTTTCAACAATAATTTTCAAAATAAACCTGTATAAATGAAATCAATATTTCTATAATTATTATATTAATTTTAAAGTCATACCCCTTACAAATATTTTTAAATAATGGAAGGTTTTTCCCCAATATAACCAAAATATTCCTCTAAAATACTCAGTATAATTAAATTTTAATTATTCTACTTATTTTGGCTTGTATAGAAATCCACAAACATAAAATAGCAATTATTTTTAGTATATAAGGAAACTTTGTAAATATTTAAGTTAGTTTGTTTGAAAATGTCCGAACAAGACGAAACGCGTCACAATATACCCTTTGTATATTTTATAAAAAATAAAGTAGAATAAACTTGTTTTATTTTGGATACATTACCAAATTGAATATGAAATTCTACCAATTGTCTACATACACAATAAATATGATCATCATGTTGATGCGGTATGTGTATTTTTTTAATGATGTTCTTGTTACACTATAATAATGTGATATAATCTGTCATTGGTCAATGATGAGTAAAGATATCACTTTACAATGTAGACCATTAATAATATTTTGAGTTTGGGGAAATATTCGCCGTTAAGTAAAGATTGATAAATAAATAAAAATTAATGAATACATACGTACATGTTCAAGTATTTTTCCTTGATTTGGTCATGGCACGCCTCTCTCTATGTTTTTTTATTTTCTTCATCCATCAACATGCATTCCATAAATCTTTTTACCCGATTCTTCACCGTCCATTGCGTTTTAAGTCTGTTTTTAAAATGAAAAATTTTATCAATTTATCTTCAAATTAGAAAATGTACAATAATTTATTTTATAAATGTAGACTGTATTCATAAACACCCAAATGTGAAATTTGTGATGAAGGTTTGTGCAACTTTTAGGCAAGTTGAAAAATATTTGGAGCGGTAATGGCGCTCAGAACTTTCGGCTCGAAAGGCTGTCGGTCAAATAAAGGTTTAACATTACTAACTATATTTTATCAACAAGTAATACCGGGTAACCTTAACTATGGTAATTACCTAGTATTCAGTTAACGATTGAATGAACCTATTTTTTAAAATAATAGATGAGTTGAAAGTTTAGGAAATATCGTGTTTAAAATACGGTGAATATTTTTTTAATTTGTCAAATGAAAATGTAAAACACCACTTCAAAAGACAATTCATATAAGTGTACATACATAATCAAAATATATCTTAAAATTGTTTGACTTAAATTTGAGGACAAATTATTTCAACAAAGTGGAAGCTTTTAAAAAAACAGAAGTCTTGATATTTACAGAGCAACGATCTACCATTGGCTGGGTTTAGTAATCACTTTATACACCGTGTAATATTTACCATTCTGCCCATAGGTAGTTTTTAAAAAAATAAATTGAATTGGAGTTGATTTATTATTTATCTTGCTTATACCGTACGTACCATGTTGGATATGAGCTTTCTATACAAAATTGTTAATAACGTAATTGATAGCCCAGAAATTGTTAGAGGCATTTCATATCGAGTCCCTGTCCGTAGAACTCGTCAATCTGTACTCTTCGACATTCCTAACTTAATGACTAATTATTTAAAAAATTGCACTCTACGAAGAATGCAGATTACCTATAGGTCATTATAATGACAGTTTTAGTGACATCGACATACTACATTGTAAATACCATATTTTTATCAGATCAGTTAAAGACATTTTAAATTTATCTCCTGCTTGACTTTTAACTTTTAATTTGATTTTTAATTTTGTCTTTCAATTTTAACTTTTTAATTTTAATTCTTAATTTTAACTTTTAATTTAAACTTTTAACTTAATTTTAATTTAAACTTTTAACTTAATTTTAATTTAAACTTTTAATTTTAATTTTAACTTTTACTTTTAATTTTGATCATTTGATTTCAACTCTTAATTTATACTTACCTACATCTACTACCTGCATCGAATAATTTATTGTTGGTTGTGATTTTTTTACAATTAAATTGAAATGTTCATGGAAGCAGAGAGAGAGGAAGGAAAGTAGAGTAGCTTTACAATGTCTTTTCCTTTTTATGAACTTTTTATTTTTTATTTTTACTTTTTTAGAATTAAATTATTTTTCCCCTCTCCTCCTGCATTCATTAGTGTGAAATCTGTAATTGGTCTTACTTTTTAAAATTGTTCTTTTGTACCTTGTTTTATATAAAGACTGTATGATTTCATTAATAAATAAACAAATAAATAAATATAATATACAAGGTTTGTATTTCAAAAAGTGGATATTTCTGCAATTAAATATCTTAAAATTTATCTAAACTATTGGGATCCGTAAGGATATATTAATGTGAGCTAATCAGGAACTTCTCAGCATTTGCTTACGAAGAGGTCCATAAGTAGTTGATTTTTATATTCACATATAGTATTTCTCGATTCTATATATACCTCTACTTGGTTTGAATACAAAATTTACATGCATCTTGGCCTAAGTGTTTAAAGTTTTTTAATAGACAAAAAATATTTAAATTGGATTAGTTTCTAAACAAGGCAACGGCAAAAATTTACTCTCTAATTTTTTTACTCACCTTACTTATTTAAACCAGATGCTTTCAATTACAATGTTTTGGGTACGTCGAAATTTCATTAACTATACAAGATTTATTCCTACATATTTTATATGTATGTAATGATTTGAATATAATTTTTTTGGATCTGAATTTTAAAATTTCACTAAGTGTGAAATTAATTTATTACATATTCATGGTGTAACAAAGAGACGAACTAATAAAAAGTCTACATACATTATTGTATGTACACTGTAAACATAAACTCTTTTAAGTAGATGAATAATACAACATGAGAAGAAGATAGGTATTACTAGTAAAATGTTCTTTGACAAAAAACTTTACAGAGCTGAAATACTCAGGATTCGTCACAGTTGGAAACAAAAAGGTCGCCTTGGACAGAACAAAGTTTCTTTTCTTGCGTAAGTTAGGCCGGAACATTATACGCGTTAAGTGCACTATCAGCAGGAAAAGTCTGTACTGTGAATAGGTCAGAAGAGATAAGAAAACCGGTTTCCTTAAATGGAACTCGAGGGGAAGAAAGAAAATGGGCAATAACAATTCTCACCATCGGAGCATGCTAGATTTCGTCCGGCCACTTGAAAGGTTAAGATATCACGGCCATTTTGTGGATAGAGTCATTACTGATGAACAATACAACACTTTGCAAGAAATAATGTGACAATAGTACCTATTCTTTTTATGAGAGACATGGGAGTTTAAAAACGTGAACAAAAATATTTAAACTACGTTGTTTCCAACATTTCTTTAAAATTTATTTTGAATATCTCCATACGTAATAAATCAGGTATTTTATAAAGAAAAATGATTCAACCTTATTTGAACAGTTTGACTATATCATTTAAATATTCTTATGTGAAAAAACTACCACGTTAACCAATAGACTATCTCAAGAAACTTAAGCCATGGATCAATGGTTTAGGGGCGGAAAAGTTGTGTAAAGGATCCCCCATAGATTATCTCAATGTGTCTGTGGATATTATACCAGAGAATTACGGAGGTTACTCTATAGCTCTATGAGATATCAATTTACATAAAATGGACTTTATTTAATTTTATTTACGTGATTGACGCCGAGCTTGGTGTAATGGATTATAGGACATGTTGAAGAATACGATAAATTAGATCGTTTTAGTTATTTGTTTAATATGGATATCATACAGTCTTCAACAAAATACAAATGATAAGATAATGAGGAAAGTTGTGTTTTACATATTTAAGGAATAAATAATAACGGTTTTGCATTTTTGGACTCGGTTGGTATTTTGAGGAAGATGTGCTCGTTGTTCACGATTTCATCTGCGTATTTAGTAAAGGCTACCCTTCGTGTACCCGCCCTCGCCGCTCTACGTGTATGCGCTACGTGCTGCTCTAGGCTACGGATTCCTATCCCACATTCCACGTCAGACGTTATTCCATCCAATATTTTGCTGATTTTTCAATAGTAAATATATATACGCACAGACGATTACACCGCCCAGGGCGAATCGTTTCATCGCCGAGGTTTCGGATCGCGTATAAAAAAAGGGAAATTTCCCAATATTTCTCCGCCACAATGCCGGAGACACGCGGTCTGGTGACTCGGCGGTATTCGCAATTTGCCAACCTTATGTGAAGAGACTGTTTAACTTGTTTTATCGGCTGGAACACCTGCCACCGCGGTGTTGAGGTTTTTTCGGTGTGTTATGCAGGGGCACGCACTTATCCTAACCCAAAAATGACCGTAAAAGCTTAGTTTATGAGGAAAGCTCAGCGCTGGCGCCCAGTGGCTAAAGGGGGTCGCGGTAATCCGCGTACCTGAGACTTTACGATACGACCCGAGCTGTTTCAGTGCACACGAAGTCTATGTTCACTGCTAAATCGTGGTTTGTTCTCTTCTCCACCCTGCGTATAAAAATGTGATACGTTATTCGCTTTGCTGGTGGCTAGAGGTAACACTTTAGTGTTCCCGTGGGTAGATGGGACTTTTTTTTATTAAAATTTGAGTTCACAGTATTTGTGCATAGACCGTTGTACAACAAAAGGTAGAAAGGTAAAATACCCGAGCTTTTTAACGACTGTGGGTACGGTCCTAGACGAAAATTTATTTTATTGTTGTTTTATTAGTATCAAACCTTTTTGTGTTACACCATATTACTAAAAGTCATAAATAATAATACCAACATGCTAAATTTAAATAAATCATCGTTGTGCCGGCAATATCTGTTAAGTGACATTTTAAGGAGATAAATAAATCTATGTACCCTTTGATAATGGATTTTTTAAAACATATTTATTTGTTTAGAAAAAAATGAAAAAAAACGTTATTTCACATTGAAAAAATATAAAGGTAGGTATGTTTTGTTGAAAAGAAGCTGTGTAATTTTAATGAGAAATCAAAGATGCCATCAAATAAAAACATTTGATGAATATTGCCAGCGCAACGACGAAATTATTTTTTTTTTTTTTTTAATTCATATTTTAAGATTGTAATAATTTTTCTTTTTGTCACATAAAAAACTGAAAACAAAGTTAAGAAAGCAATGAAATTCTCAATTAAATAAGGTACTTCTTTAAATACAAAATTTATCTCTTTTTCATAAACAACAGACTCTATTTTGTACTATGGACACCACTGGTAACACCAGACGAAATTTATCACTTCAAGTCTGTTCAAACTAACAAACTCAACACGCGACTAGCCACTGCCAAACGGAAGCCGATCAGCTCTGGGCGCAAACACGTTTCGCAACGTCGTAACAGACATAAAATCATTCATTTTACCACGCGGTTATACCTTAGTTCATTTTCAATTTGAAGACAACTTGATTTAATACGTCTGTGAGTCTTTTCATTTGAAAAATACGTAACCAATATAACAAAACTCCTGGTAAGTTTAATATTATTAATTTTACAATCAATAATATTAAACTTATTAATATATTATATAATTAATTTTACACATATCTAGGTTAAACTATACGAAAAACATTCACTTTAGTAAATACTCAAGAACGATCGTTAAAATGTTATCTTCAAAAAAGTGTTATTAACTATTTGAAATAATATCTTTTGAATCACCTAATTATATCTTACCGTTTTCATTGATCTATTATAGATTTTTATGTTGTCTAGTTTTTTAAAAATAAGTTGAAGTATTACTCTGAATTTGTTTTTATTAAAACATTAAATAATGGCGATAAATAAACCAAAAAATACGAGCATAGGGGGAATTGATTAAGCGCATAAATACATATTTATGAGGATTGTCGATTCAAAGCTGATAAACTCGTTTACAAATAACAGACAAAAGGCAGAAATATATTTTGTTTATAGACTTGAAGTTTTGTATCATTTTTTCGGTATTATACTTATGTACATAAAGGATTATTACAATTAATTGGTTTTGCGGGGCAAAAAAGATTTATTTTATTTAATTTCGGGTACGAAAATTTCGTATCACGTTTTTTAAAAAAAGAGTTAACAATAATAATGCGTAAAACATGAATCGTTTAATGTTTACATGTCTACTAAGAAATTGATATCATTACCTGCTTCGAAAAAAAGTTACAGGACTCTGAAATAAATACTTACCTCGGAGGCAAATCCTGTTTGTCAAATCAATATCGGTCTCATCCGATACGAAAATAAACACGAAAAATAAGTTAGACATTTTAGTGAAAAGAAAACATTTGCAGAAGGGTAGAAAAGCACACGGGAGGCTGAAGCGCTTTTACCGACAAATATAAGATTCCCTCGAGTAATTCCAGCGAACAAGTGTCTGCACTTGTGAATAGTTTCTGCGGTAGACAAATAACGTCAAGAAGAGGAAAATTACGTGAGAGAAGGAACTGTCTGATAGGAAGTAGTTGTTCTATTGTTTTTATCAAAAGGAAATTTTAATAGTCCAGCAGAAACGTTCATATGTTTGCCGAATCGTTAGCGGGCGATACCTTTCGATACCTTGAAATCCATTATATAGAATTTCTAGAGTATTCTCACTTTTTGTGGCATACAAACCATATTTATATATTTTATGAAAAATGTGTTTATAGCAATATTTCGTTTTCCTTTAAGGTCAAATCGCACTAGAGCGTCACTGCTGCTGTGCGGCGCGTCGCAGCAACACGACATTTTCACTATTTTGGATGAAACAAACTGTATTATAGCTACGCTCCACTACGCGGCATTAGTGTCACTAGTGAGCACAATTGTTGCAAGCAGCGTCGGTGAAGTGCAGTGACGCTATAGTGCGATTTGAACTTCAGGTATGCGGGCAAAAAAATATCCAAACAACAGGATTTGTATCGAACATTTTTGTATGAAATATATGAATGAAAAAAATATAATAAAATGGTATTTTTTAATAATTCGCAGCAAATTATGAATCCAAAAAATAAAATCAAATTACAGAAATGATGATTCACACAGAATATTTTTGATGCGTTAATCTGAAGTACAAAAAAAATTGAAATGATTGAATATGGTTTTTTTATTTATTTACAATTTTAAAAAACCCGTTAGGGTTACATTAGAAATTTTATATTGTCTAGTCATTTTATGTCTCGTCTAGTCTAGTTAGTTGAGTCATCATGTGCTTTTTCAGATTGATTTTAAATTTGTCTCCAGTAAAAGTTTTCAAGCAGTAAGGTAAGTCGTTGTAGTGTTCAAGTCCATTATGTAGTATTTTTTACTGTCCCGTGTTTGTCTTTGCTTTTTCAATATGATAGTGTTGTTGTTGTCTGGTGTTATATTTGTGTATGTCAGCATTTTTGACTAATATTATGTCGTCGTCTTGTATGTTTCCCAGAGTTATTTTGTGCACAATTTTTAAAGTCTCAATTTTAGTCAAGTAGTTAATGTCAAACTGGTGTGTTTACCTTTCATTTAGCCACGAAAGTGACCTGTGCTGTGTACTGACAAAGATACCCGACTCACGTACGGAAGGTTCCGGCTTCCATTCCTGGTAAGAAACCACAAATGAAATGTGACTTTTCTCAAACCTAGGTGTGTTGTGATGTAACTCAACACAGTAATTGAACTTTCTGGCTTGTTCTGTGCAAAAAAAATATCTTACATCTGGACCTAAAACTAACCCGCGATCAAAAAACAAACAATGAAAAACTAGTGTTAATAACATCACGCGTATTCTAAAAATCCATGATATCATTTCTAGTAAATAGGAAATAAGTATTTATGCAAAAACTTTATTTACTCGGTGTTGCTAAAAAAAGTTGACATCCGCAAGGTGTTGTTTGAAAGTAAATGATAGGAGAACATAAACGCGATCATAACTAACCTGTCTTCAAGATCCGAGTACCCCCTCGGGGTTGGAAACCCACTCCTTGTGAATTGCTCAGCGCTGTGAAGCTGTAGTATGCCAGGAACTGTGACCTGGCCGTCTTTTCTGTTATCCTGGCAACAAAAATACAAGTTTGATATAAAACTTTGTTTTTAGAGCACTTAAGTTTACTTTTAATTGTCATTCCACAAAGTTAATGCCGATTCAATCAATAATATAAGTTTGTTTACTTATTCAACATGTTCTGTTGTATCTCAAACTCTCGCCAGTCGTGTACATAATTGATTTATTTGGAAAAAATTCCATTGGTTTCAGCTAGTACTACAATTGAACGTAGTTGTGCAGATAGCAGCCAATCAACAATTTTGTGCAGTAAGGTCAATTCTATGTTCTGCTAAAAACAACCAGACCGCTTTCATACAAAAAACTGTAATAATCCCCCTCTGAAAATAGTTTAAATCACAAAAACGGCATTTCTCAATTTGCAGAAAACACCCACAGCACCAGAAAAATCTTAAATACTTAAATCATTAAAATTTGACAAATATATAATAAGATTCTTGTTTGTAGTATATAAAAACTGGTGTGTGCTTTATTTATAATTTGTTAAAGTCAAAAATATTCTAACTGATTTGATTACTCAATCTTTTCACAAAGGTGCCATTATTTCAGTTTCACTTTTCTATGGCTGGCTGCTTTCTGCATAACAACGTTCAATTATAAATCATTGAGGAGGTATCCAGTAAATTAGTTCTAATATTTTTTACTAAAAAAAATGAACTCATGTCCAGATTAATAAAATAACTTAAAATAAGGATTTTTTGGTAAAATTAAAATGGCGATAAATACGAGTATTATATTTAAAACTTTGAAAAAAAAAACTTTTCATTAGTGAGGAAACGTCTAATAATTTAATGTAATAAAGTTAAATTTTAGGCGGCCTCATTTGTACAAAAGCTTAGCTACTGATTTCGATTACAAGTGAGTTTTTAATAATGTCTGTGCCATTGTAACTTTTATAGCATCATTGAAATATTTTATATAAAAAAAATCAAATCACCCGAGCTACGAAGCCGACACCAAAGACGACGGTTGTTATAATTCGTAACAAATATAAATGAATTGATACAATAAAAACATTGCAAAAATATGATATGTTACAGTCCAGGTGAAATAATCAATATTAAATAATTATTTGATTTATTATTATGTTATATGAAATACCAAACTACTCTTAACTCTTAAAAAGCCGTGCTAAAAAAATCTCTTTACAAAACTCTGCTGTGACATCATGTAACATTAAGTAAAAGAAAAGAAAGATATTTAAAAACTAAATAATATTATATACGTAACTAAACAGTCTAATTTTTTAAATTTATAAACAGTCAATGCTTATTTTAGTGAAATACGACTTCGTTATTTAAAAAAAAGAAGAGAGATTCGTGTCTTGTGTTTTAATGTAGACTCATATGACATCATAGCCACACAAGTGTTAAACATTTAAAAGGTAGGTTCATCCATTTTAGACACCGGGTTATACTCAATAAGGTATAAGTAAAAAATAAAATAAACAAAATTAATTAAGAGACAACTTTCTTTGTCCGTCCGCAAAAATATATTTCAAATAATTTTTTAATTAAAATAAGTATTGTTGAAACCCGCCCTTCCTTTTACAAGCAGAGTTTTCCAACCAAATTCCTTCTTCAGGATAAACAGCTTTATTTATTTGTTTGAGGTTTCCGAAAAAATAAGGAGCAGTTTGTCTTGTTTAGTATTTCATTACTGAGAAATTTTTCTCACAATTCCTCTCAATTTTATGGGAAACTCTGAACTCCGTTTTAAATTAATATTTTTATGACTATCTTAAAAATACCCTTAATGAGGTAGGGGAGGTTTGAGATTTTAAAAATTTAATTAAAAAGGTTATAAAACCACAGTACCAAAGCTGAACTTTACAGGAGAAATAAACATTTTCAATCTCGAGCCTTTTAAGTGTTGTTGAGTTTGCGTTAATGTTTTTGAAAAAAATGACATATTTTTCTAAATATACTAAAAAAAATAAGTCTTCTCCACATATTTGCGTAATTTACTACAAATCTTAGTTTTATAACGTTTATGTAAAAATAAAGTAAAAAGTGTACTGATAACTTATAATTCAAAATATTCACGAGAATATTACCCATTGAAAATTCGATAACTAAAACCTTTGTTTTGTTATATAAATAAAACACGAGTGATACTTTAATCCACAATTTTGGAATATCCAGTGACCGGTTTCATCGCTTTCGCGACATCTTCGAGACTGGTCGATGATGTCGCGAAAGCGATGAAACGGGTCACTGGATATTCCAAATTTGTGGATTAAAGTATCACTCGTGTTTTATTTATGTAATAAATTACAATGAACTTCCATCAAGAATTTTCACTTACAAACTTAAATGTTTTAAAACCTTTGTTAATTGGATGAAATTTATACGTATTATTTTACCTTCTTAGTAATGACTGAAAATGGTTATGTTTTTTATATTTCTATGTACACCAATTATTTTAATCAACTGTCCAGTATTTGTTCACAAACATTTCGATAAATTGAACATATCGTTTATTTAATTTAATTGCCAAATATCTCATTATTGTTATTATTTATATGTAATTTCAACTTTTTCTTATTTAAATTTATTTCAACAGAGAGGGAAAAATTTTTCGAGAAGGGAATATGGAAGTCTAGGCATTTACAGGGCTTATGACCTATCATTGGCTGGTTTAAGTGGCCACTTTACACACTGTGTAACATTCACCATTCTGCCCATGTTTGAACATCCACATTTCCTAAACTCTTCCATCTGTTGACTTTTGTGAAGCAAAAGAGCTAAAACCTTTATCACGTGGGTGAGATTCATCCGGCTGAACCAAATCACCTACTAGGCAACGCCTGAAAACAATTTTCCAATTTTTATACTTCTTCTTTTACCAGGTAGTAATTCAACAATGTTTGATTATGTCCAAATGCTTGCAGACTGTAGGTGATTTGTAAAGTGGCCACTTAAACCAGCCAATGACAGGTCATAAGCCCTGTAAATGCCTAGACTTCCATATTCCCTTCTCGAAAAATTTTTCCCTCTCTGTTGAAATAAATTTAAATATGAACAACTCCCTAGGGAGGAAATCCAGCCAGTCTGCAAGCATTTGGACATAATCAAACATTGTCAACTTTTTCTGTTTATTCATTACCAATTGTTTTCATTTTCTTATTATTACTAGTATTTACACGTATGTTTAATATTTTATTAAAAATAATATATTTTCTAATTTATATTTGTTTTTTAATTTTTATTATTATCTGTATATTTTCCAATTTATATTTGTGCTTAAATTTTTATTATTATCGGAATGTTTTCTAATTTATATTAATGTTTCATTCCTTAATTATTAATGCTTTATTTTATAATTTGTATTTATGCTTCAATTTTTATTATTATCGGTATGTTTTTTAATTTATAATAATTAAGTCTCATTTTTAACTAATAATGGTATATTTTTTAATTTTTATTTATGCTTCAATTTTTATTATTATCGGTATGTTTTCAAATAAACATAAATGTTTTATTTTCTAATTAATAATGGTATACTTCGGTATTCAGATGGCAAAAGGGACCATCTGTGATTTTCAAAAATGTTCAGGAGAGCTGAAATACGTCTTAATTTTAAGAATTTAATCCACAAACTAAAATGTTTGAGTGTTGCTTCTCAATAATAAATTACCATTCTAAGTGACGCTAATTTTTTTTCTGTGTGTATTTACTAAAATATTAATTAAAACATTTGAAAACTTAAACATACAAAAATACAGATGGTTCCTTCTGCCATCTGACAACCGATTTTTTAATTTATATTTATGGTTCAATTTTTATTATTATCACCTGCATGTTCTCTAATTTACATTTTTTTTTTGATGTTATTATTATTATTTGAATTTATTGAGCATCATTTAATGAAATAAAACAAGACATGTAAAAAGGAAGGTCTTTCCTAAACACAGGAATTTCCTAGCTAGGCGGGACTTGAAACAAAGAAACTCTGTAAATTTTATAAATAAATGAATAAACATTAAAACAAGTAATAAAAGTGTTTGGAAAAAGAATGCGCGAGGGCGGCGTCCAAATAAAAAAATCTGATAAAATAAATAACTACAAAGTAAGTGCTTCAACTATAAATTTTATATTAAAAAATATCTGTTTCTGATGAAGTTGAATTATTTGAAGGGTTTTGTATGGGGTGGAATTTGGTAAAAAAGGTGACTGGATAAAGAAAAATAAGAACTTAAGTTGTTGACACTAGCACAGGTTGAAACCAATTCAATAATCGAAACCCATTTTGACTCATATATTTTTCTATTGTATATTTCGAAAGTAACTCACAAAAAAGAACTGTGATCCGATGGCGTGCGATCGTAAATGGCTTTGACAGATTTATCGATGGAGCCAACTAAAATTCTAGTCAATTGGGAGTTTATCAATAGTAAATATGTTATCGATGATTACACTTGAACGTTTCGTGTAATTATTCAATATTTTTGGATTATCTTCAGGTTTATTGCAAAAGAATAATACGTAAAACTTATGCCTTGTAAATAATCAAAGTTGATCGGACAGCAAACAAGTCCAAGTAATAAGACAAGAAACAATGGTGTGAAATATGTATTTTTTTTAAAACCCAACCGGAATTGTGTATAAAGTTATCAAAACTAGGCAATTACAAGTCTAGTGCTGTGCAATGCAAAAAAATCTGTACTGTAACGATTGTTTTCAAACACTTAAATCAATCATCTTCTTTTCATGGTCATGTCGTACTATATTTATATGCTATTAACTTTTTAATAATTAAAAAAAGAATGGCCAACGCTCAGACGCTGAAGTCTTTTTGGAGATTTTTCCCAATTTATGTTAAAGCTTAATTTTAAAATATATTTTTCTAAAGTGTATTTTTGTTATTATATTTCAATGTAAATAATGTATGGAAAAATAAAAAAGTAGGTACCAGTAGGTACTTAAAAACCGAACTGCAAATTGATCACACTGAACCCCCTTGACTTTAGCGACAAGGCTGACACCTGTCGAGCACTTTGAAAATTGCACATCGCACGCAAAAATGTGTTTTTGAGTTAATAATATTTAATAGATTTTGGAATGACTTAATTGTTCCCCTCAAACTGACATATCTAAAAAGTTAATTGTACCCACATAAGGAGTCCATAATGACACTTTGACATGATATTTATCTATTATCTTTTATTGCTCTGAGCTGCAAAAAAAATAAAAATTTCGAGCCCTATCACCATTCATCCTGATTCTTAAGTAAATAACTTCCTGAATTCGAATATAATTCCCGTTTTCCTCCATCACCCACCATTTTCGGAGGAGTCTCCAATTTTTATCACCTATCGATAATTATTTCACGGTCATGAATTTCATTTGAAGGGATGAAAAGCTGCTTTTTTAGTATTAGTTTTGCTGTAAATAATATTAAAGATGACGTTGTCAATGAGCTGAATCAGCTGAATAATCTTTATCTTCAGTGAACGTATCATTTAATGGTCGTGGCTGTGGCTCAAAGTCGTGGGTAAAAATATTCGAAGATGGGTATTGAAACCGGTGGGTGATGAGAAAACGGGGCGGATATTCGGATTCAGGAGATTATTTCGTATAAAAATCAGCAGAAATGGCGTCAGGGTCGATTCAAGTCGAATCGGGGTCGAACAATTCAATAAAAATACAACGTCTTTCAAAATGTGCAATTTCATTTGACACACGAATACATAAATACAACAAACTTTGATTTTTAAGTTACATGTTTTAAATATTTTTTACTCCTTTATATAAATAATTGACCGCGAACAGTTGATAAAAAAATGCTTCATACGGCTAAATAATTTTCATACGACAACTGTCCAACTCTGACAGAAGTTTGAGAGAGACAAAGGAACAAAAAAGGCAGTGCTAAGGAGTAATGAGGAAGTTCAGTGTTACTGAAAATCGGATGTAAAAATGTTTTCTTTCACGGGGTAAAAATTAGTGCATTTAATTGAACTGCGAAGTTTCTCTAAAATTTTTAACAAAAAAATATATTTTGTTTATATCGACGACACAAGTTCTTCTAACCAATGATAGTGTTGTGATAAATTTTCGGTTTCCGGGAAGCCAACCAACTAATCGAAAAAAACTAGTGACGTCACGCACGGAGTAATAAAAAAATACTAACTCAAAGAAATCGTGGCGATTAAAAAAAAAATTGGCTTAGTTTGTTAACAAACAAAATAATTGATAAGCCATTGAACTTCTTCATTAGCCAGAATTCTTTTCCTTAATATCACAGTGGTAAACCGCTGAAAAAATAAAACATTGCTAGACCATAGGTTCCGTTCCGTTGTATGCGGCGCGTCGCGGCGAGTAACAGCGACCATTTTATACAAAAATTTGGCTCCCTTAGGTGAAATAGAGTACAGCATATTTCATCCCCCTTTTTATGCCCAAGAAACGTATTTATTTGTTGGGTTATTTATCATATAAAATAAAGTTTTCTTGGATACAACAGTTTGAAAACAGATTTATGAAGGTTTCATTTCAATGATGTTAGTGCTCTTAAAAGTTATACGGATCTATTCGAGATTTAAGTTGTTGATGTAAAAAGTTAAAGAAAGTTTTAAGGCGTATTTCTGAGATTTTGTGTGTTTAAATTATCATAAAATATCTCTGTCTGTAATCAATGGTGCATTGCGTACTGAATAAGTTGAGTAAATGCAGCGTATGTCGATTATTTGTTATTCATTGAGTTAAAGTTTATTTTGTAGAACTCCATTTAACAATCGGTGCAACATCGTTTGCTAAGAAAGGTAGCATGGATGATTGGCCTCGAGAGGGAAGACTACACTTACGGAGAAATGGAGTCAATGTTAAAAATCTCAAGTCTACAAAAACGTAGAAATAGCATTGACTCCATATTTATGTTTAATTTGCTGAATGGCTTAATTGATGTACCATCGTTACTGGAACAGGTGGCATTCAATGTTCCGATCCGCCGGTTGCGAAATAATAATGTGCTGTTCCTCGATCAACACAGCACAAACTATGGCTTGCATGCACTAATGCATTACAGTTTACAAATGGTGAATGTTACACAGTGTGTAAAGTGGCCACTTAAACCAGCCAATGACAGATCATCAGCCCTGTAAATGCCTAGACTTCCATATTCCCTTCTCAAAAATGTTTTCCCTTTCTGTTAAAATAAATTTATATATGAATTACTCCCTAGGGAGGAAATTTAGCCAGTCTGCAAGCATTTGGACATACTCAAACATTGTTGAATTAAGATTATCGATTACATGAAGGTAAGGTGATAAGCCTTGTGTTTCAGGTGCTAGTCCAGAAACAATAAGTATTGCAGCATAAAATCAGATTTTAATTAATATTTCTTGTCAATCTTTCCAGAAACAAAACTTGGAGCACGAGCATCATAGGTGAACGCGCCGACCAATACACTACAAGGCGGACTTATTTCCGCTCGATTTCCTTAGGGTCTGGACGCATCATGGCGCGCCGTGCCGCGGTACGTGCCGTGTACGGTGCGCCGCGCCGGCTCACGGCGCACCCGATCGGCAGTAGAGTTTCTCAAAATATTCGCATTACGGTGCGTATGGACCGCGAAAGACGTATTCTTAATAAAAAGAAAAGATTACGTCTTTCGCGGTTCATATCTAGACAAAAACTGCAAATTTGAGTACGAACCGTAATACGAATATTTCGAGAAATATTAACTGCCGAACGGGTGCGCCGTGAGCCGGCGCGACGGACTGTACACGGCACCTTACCGCGGCACGGCGCCGCGTCGGGGTGATGTGTGCAGACCTTACTTAGGACTTTTATCTGGAAGTCACCATTGAGTCAAAAACACACGTCTAGGTTTCTCGTTTATTAAAAAAAATAAAAAACAAATTTAAATAGGTAAAGATGAACAGAAAATATAAAAGGAAGTATAATGACACCCACTTTACCGCGAAACCAGCTTGTCAGCAGGTTTATTATTTTTCCTTTACAAAGAAAAAAAGTTAAAGAAATTAAATAAATTTAAAAGTATTATAAACATTATTAAGAACTAAAAACATACGTATTTTTCACACAAAATGTATTTCCAAAAATTAAACTAGTTGACTATTAACATAAAATAACAATCAATATAAAGCCTGGTTACATATTGGCCATTTAATTATTTTTTCTTAAAGTTTTGTTAACTTATAATATTAAAAATCAAACACTGATTTGAGTCTACGGAACACTTAATTTTATTTTTACAAATATAAAAACAAAAGTTTTGTGACAATTGATTCGCCTTGTAAGGGTATTTTCAAACGAGAGTGCCCTAACAAACGAAAATGCCCTAACATGGTGAAACTTAATATTTGTAAAAATAAAATAAAGTGTTCCGTAGACTCAAATCAGTGTTTGGTTTATAATATTATAAGTTTGAATATGGAGTTCTACAAAATAAACACCAAATCAATCAATGGTTTTGTTAACATTTTCTTTTCAGATCAGCTTAGGAATCTTATTGAAAATTTTAGGAATTGTATAATGAAGTGTTCTTTGGCCATACTTGTTAAAAAACCTCGGTACTGACAAGCCTTCACGTTGTGCTAGCCTTGTATTATGTATATGTATATATATTTTCTGGTAGGTACTATCAAACCAATATCTAGAAACAAATTTCAGCCATAGACTAGCATAGTATTTGCGGACAGGCACCCTTGCTTTTTAAAAAGTTCAGGTGCCTCTTCCTTATGAATTCTATCTGATCTGCTGATTAGTTTAAGAGCCGGTTTGGTAAAATTGAACTTCTTTCATGTTGGTTTTACAAGAAAGGCCCCAGCTGCTCATACCATACCTAATCATTGATTCCACTAATAATTGATAAATAAGTCTAAATGTTTTTATTGGAACATAATATTTTATTCTAAACATACTGCCTATAACTATTCCTAATATTTTACATATTTTAGTAATATGTTTATCCCATTAAAAAACTTTATCAATTATCAGTTTATTTTGCAAAAATAATTTTATTCTTAATCGGCCCAGGCACAGAGACAGTTTGATTTAAGTAATATGTTGAAAATTCAATCTTTGTTATTTTGAGTTTCGCTGCTGATATTTCGAAGTTGAAATCCAGTTACCCGTATAAAAAAAATAATTTAAATATTTCAATCCTAATTATTGGCCTTATTATAAATAAATCTATAAGTTCATGATTTTGTATTGTACATAATTTCTTTTCGGTTTTTCTAAATAAAGAGAACACGCGGACAAAACAAATAAAAATTACAACCAATTATTCAATAATGTATTCATCTTAATTTTTTTACAATACGTTAATCAATCATTCAAAGCGTCTTCACTGTACACCGTGCAAATATCGCGAGCAGCTTTGGCAGCTTGAACGCATTCCCTCGATTGAACGCGAACAGAAGGGTTGCTGAAAAAGTTTTTTGTCATCTACAAGTATTCCATTTTAAAGGCTTGTAATCAAATAAAATAAAACATGTAACGTAAAAGCAAACAAAACATCTTGAAAAGCTGAACATTTTCTTTAAACCAAAGAATAAAATGAAACCTACGAACTGATTAATATAACACGGAAGCATCCAATATGGAATAAAGAAAAGAGCGTTTTGTATAAAAAAAAAACAACCTTTTGCCTTTGTAAAATATACTTAAATTCCAGGCAAAGATTAAGTAGGGATAAGAAAGTGTTTGAGAAGAGATATTGAATAAAATGACTTCTTTATTGAAATACATAATTGGAATGCTTTTATTTTATTGAATGACTAAATTGTAAGGTACATAAAATATTTATCATCATGATTCCTTTTCTGCGCCCAGTGGTGCATAGGGTGCTGTATTGGTTATTTTTAGATATTTATTTTAGTTTTATGTATTTATTATACGGCACAAGTGCCTTTTACAACATAAAATATAAGAGTCCAGTCAGATTTACAAAAATAAAAATCAATATTAAAACATGGATATATAAAAAGAAAAATGAAAATATCAAGAGAAATATATAAACATACATGTATGTCAGCATACTAAAGATAGAAAAAAGACGGTAAATTATTATCATTGGCATAAGAAGCTTTTGCAAATTAATTGTAAATCGGTACTTTAGAACATCATAAAAGAGACTCGACTACATTGATTTCCTAGTCTGTGTATACGCGGTATAGGTGAGGGACAAAGATAGTTGGTTTGAGAAGGGTGACAGTAATATAAAGTATTTTGTCTAGTTCTATATATTGGTATATTAATATTTATTCAATTCGGGAGTTCGCAACTATTGAAATTAGAATTATTGATTTAATATAAAAATATATTAAGTCAGATATTGTCTTGAGATCTCCCAGAGTAGGTTGATTTAAAGAATTTAACAAAGGTATGTAGTTAATTTGTTCAATAGGAATATAGGAGAACGGACTCAGCAACCTCCGATGACAACTGTCATCAAACGGAGGCGATACGGTTGGCTTGACTATGTGTTGCGGATGTCTCTTGAGAACTTTAGCCGCGCTTGCCGACTTTACAAGGCATCAGGTTCTCGACCTAGACGTCCACTGCTGACTGTTCGTCCTCAGTTTGTGCCAGAACTACGGGACGCGAACCTGCCATGGGAGGATGCACAGGTGCTGGCAGCCGTCAGAGATGCTTGGAGGATCTTCGCGTACACCATGTGCTCCAATTAGGGAACGGACATGGAATGATGATGATGACCTTTTGAGCATGGTTAAATATAGCAGGGTACCTAACCAAACATAAACAAGATGGAATATCAGCGAAGACCGAAGACAAGCATGAAGTATTAATTTTAGAGCTCGCATTTTAAAGTACTTTTATTGCAAATGAAAGGGTTTATGGAATTTCTGTTTAAATTATACCCTCGTGCGAGGTGTGAAAGTGGAGAGTTCCAAGCATAGTTTATACGGACATATGGTACATGGAATAAACAGTTTGATGTGTGACGAGTACGGTAGCCGGGAGTGTTAAGGGCTAATATCGAGAATAGTGTTGGGCTACCTTCCATATTTTATTCGCAAAATAAAACAAATTATTAAAAATGTAAAGCTGTAATTTAAGTGAGTTTGTTTCAAATAAAGATTTACATAAAATATTTCCGTCTCTATTAGTACAATTGCATTCCGAAACCAAAACATCAGCCGGTCACATAACAGTTATCTGGATATTTTATTTCCTATGTAAAACGGGGTTTACTTGTACGCATTAATGCAAACAATATTATTACCCGCCAGAAAAATAATTAAATATTCATATATACTTAAAGCCAAGTTTTTATTTGATGGAATAATACCCGAGTTGAGGAAAGTAATCTCACTCCAAGTGGACACAGATGGACACGTCACATGATATTAGGGTTTTACAAGAATATGAGATGGGTCATAGTACTATCTATTATTTGTGGAACTAAAATATCTAATCTAAATAAGCTATTAGAAGAGCGAAACTTTATTTATAGATGAACAAGCAACTATCAAAAGTAGTTCAGTCAAAATTTACTCTAAAATATAACCAAAATTCTGTGAAATAAGTGCAAAATCTAAATAAAAATATACTTAATCTTGAAATAAGGTCTCCGTGAATTAGTGAAGAAGAAATATTAACTATTTATGCATAAAAATAGTTATGATATATATGGTAATATTGATAACTGTCAAATGGTAGTGATATAAATCTAAAAAAGGTTTCTGTTTTACCAACAAAGACTACAGATTTGAACATACAGGAAAATAAATCATAAAAGACCAAATATATTTTATGTTTACAAAGAGTACAGAAATAAGAGAAGGGATTAACAAAGTAAGAATGCCAATTGCAGAAGTCGAAAGATATAATAATATTTTTTAATCAATTAGGAATACTGATAAATTGAATTTCAGTACTTATAATAGAGAAGTAATTGAGCTTAGTTATGCAGAAAGCAGCCAGTTCACGATTTCGGAAAAATGAGATATTGATGTTATCGGATACAGTAAGGTTGATTCTATGTTTTGCTAAAAACAACCCGACCCCTTTCATAGAAAAAACTGTATTAATCACCTTCGGAAAAAGATGTCGATCACAAAAACGGCATTTCTTAATTTGCAGAAAACACCCACAAAACTAGAAAGACCTAATTGGACTTTAAAAATCTTTTAAACTGGTCAAATACATAATAAGATTTTTATTTGTAATACATAAAAAAAAACTTATGCATTCATTGTTTCTCGTTTGTTAAAGTCAAAAACATTCCAACTATTGTGTAGATTTTATAATTAACTCTTTCAACAAAATGGCTATTATCTCAGTTTCACTTTTCTATGGCTGGCTGCTTTCTGTATAACTACGTCCAATTATAATTGAACCTAAGACATCATAAACATATGAAAAAACAAAAGAAAAAAAAATAGATCCCACATTGACCGGAATAACCGGAATGATATACTATAATGATAAAAAATATACTAGAGTTCAAAAATTACGAGTTGTAAACAACGTTAAAAATCAATGCGAAAAGAAAATGGGTGAAAACTATGGAATGAAAGTTCCCGAGAAACAATATCCTTACGTAAAAATAGTTGGGGCTACACAAAATTATGGGAAAAGAAAAATAATTGATAAAATAATGATACAAATACGAACATGGATGGATATTCACCGAAAAGAGTTAATGTTACAAACATCAAGAAAAATTCTGCAAAATATAAAAACTCCTACTATTTATATTTGGAAGTAGATGAGAAAAAATAAACAAAAACTTTCAAAAATTAAAAAATAAATACAAGATGGAAGAGATGCCGTGTATTTGACGCACTAAACATTAAGAGATGCTTCAAATACTATGATTTTAATCACAGAGAGAAAGACTGTAAAGTAGATAAACCAGTATGCTCTAAATATACAGTAGCTCATCAGGTTGATACTATAATACGATACGATACGATAGAACAGGAAAAATGTAACAACTTTCTTAATCTTATTTAAACAATAAATATGAATACTGATCCTAACCACCCTGCATAGAGATATCAATGTCCTGTTTATTTGAAAAATTTAGAGAAAGAAAACACAAAAATGACATTTTAAGTCTTAATATTCAAAGTTTAATTGCGGATTATTCAGAACTTCAAGTAATCTTTTAAAAAAGCGGGTTTAGTAATGCTTAGCGAGACACATGTTCCTGAAGACATTGAAGATTGTAAGTAAATTATACTGGATACACAACAGTTGGTTGCAATTTCTATAGCAGACATACTGTGGGAGTCATCATGCTGATTAGAAGAAATATTATTTTTTAAATTAAATCGAACGAAGATATTTCACAAGTAGGTGTATGGATATTGTCCATTAAAATAAAAATAAATTTTAGCAAAAAAATTTACACTTTTATTTATCACACCCCAAATGCTAGACTAAATGAATTTATGGAATATTTTGACGAATGGTGCCAACACAATATCAAAGAACGACAAATTAATGAAATTACTTGAGATTTTAACATAAATGTGAAGAATAAGGAAGACAGTTATGTAAAAAATAATGAACATTATACATTTAAATTGAAGCAATTAGTTAAAGAAGAAACGAGAATAACAAAAACGACAAATACTCTAATTGACCTGGTTATATCAAATTATTATAAATTGGGAATAAAAGTGTTGGAAACACAAAGAATTACAAATCACAGTACTATTACAATAAATGTTGAGAAGAGAAAACTGGAGAAACAAAAAGAAAAATAAGAATTATGAAACGATACGATAGCCAAACATTTATAAAAGATCTTCAATCAGAACAATTTGACCAAGTATTGGACTAACAGAAAGTTGAAAACATGATTAATAAAATAAAGAGTGCTATTGACAAAACGATTCCAGGAAAACTTGTAATTTTTTATTCTCAAAATAAATTAAGAGACGTGCAAAACAAAAAAGATACACTTTACAAAATTGCAATACTATCAAAACAACATAAAAAGTGGAAACAATTAAAATTATGAGAAATAAATACCCAGCAGAACTAAAACGTACATTTTCTCGACAAAATAGAAGAAAAAAGGGGAGATCCCACAAGAATGTGGAAGACACTAAAAACAATGATAAAAAATAAACCAGATGACGATGTACAATTTCCGGGAACCAACATAAATACTATTCTAGCCAACTCCTTTCGTGAATATTTTGTGTCGAGTAAAAAAATTACTGAGAATGAGAGAATAAAAGGGACAAGACCACCAGTTATCTCCTCTCTATTTCTTAATCTTTCCTTTTTCTTCTTTATTCCTTCCTTTAAAGTAATTCTTAAAATCATTAGATCAAAATCAGTGGGTCAATGCCAGATGGATTGACCATTAAAATATTAAGAGTTTTTTTGCCAGTAATTGGTAAATACATAGTTGATGTAAGTAATCAAGCTATAAAAACAGGGACAGTTCCGCAGTAATGTAAAATTTGAATAGTTATCCTAATACCAAAAATTATGAATACTAAAAAGCCAAAGAATTCCGACTTATCAACACACTTCCAAAATATAAACAAATGATGGAATTAATTATAAAAAATCAACTAGTTGAATTTTTGGACAAAATGAATATAATAATTGAAGAGCAACCTGGATTCAGAAACAATAATTCGCGTGAAACAGCTCTAAATACAGTAATTGATGTCTGAAATTAAAAAGTTGTCAAAAATAACTATGTATTGGCGGTTTTTCTGGATTTTAAAAGAGCATCTTAGACTAATTGATAGAACAAGAATATAAGAAAAATCAAAACTTATTAGAATTTTGAACTCCATTTATTAAATATTAAATGAAATACAATAAAATGAAAAGATTTATGATTGAATATATTACTAATACTATAATAAGCACTGATGTTAGAATTGACATATTTTTACTAGGCGGTTGAAAATAATCTCGCAGTGCGAAGATCTTGGATCTCTGTTGTAGGTGGCGAGTGCAAAGGTAAAGAAGAGAAGGAGCGATCAGTGCGTCGTTGCTTTTTTTTTATGTTTACCTATGTCACTGATCTTTTGAGTTGCCAACCTGTCATGTTTGTTGTCTATTGCTCTATTTTCTTGACAGTTGCCGGTATCTACTTCTGAGGCACCGCATTATGTAGAATAAATGCCCCAAAAAAATGTCTTGCTCATAGTAAAGCAACAAATAAAATGTAATGTGGCAATTTTTATGCATACAATTATTCAGGGGATAAATAAAATAAAACATATAATCAAATTTAACCAATAATATAATACATATGAAACTAGGGATAAAAAAAAGATAAAATTACCAATGAAAAGAAAAACAGAGTATTAAACCTCATTGTGTAAGGGATTAAAGCTGTCCAATGAGTTATCTGAAGAAATAAAAGAAATAGAGACTATTGAAAAAATAAATTTGAAAAAAATGTTCTTGAGAAATTTTGATGAAAAATTGAAATGTTATTATAAGTTTATATTAGTTCTTAAGATGTTATAAACTAACTTAATGAGGAAAAAAATAAAATTCATCCCGAATGTGATTTGTTTTGAACTAAAATCAGTAAGTATATTGAATTAAAGAAATACATCTACCGTACTCAAATTGCATTTCCATTATAACTTACTAAATTTATATTACTAAAAGTTTTCATTAAAATTGTATCTAAACACAATTTTCAGATAAATGACTAAATGTCATTTATACGTAAAGCATTAATAACAACCTAATGGTCATAATAATTATGGATTACTTATAAAGCGCCATTTTCGTAATATAATACCTCAAGGGTGCTTTACAAAGTGATTGTATAAAGATGTAAATGTAATTTAAACTTTTTAATTTAAGAAAAATAATATACCTTGTCACCACATGCTAAGAATTTATTCAAATGATTTAGAGAACAAGTGGGTTTTAAGTTTCTTCCGAAACATCACTTCACTCTCACAGTTTTGGACCTCTGCTGGGAGATCATTCCATGCCGTAGGTCCTGCGACCGCAAATGCGCGTTCGCCAAATTTAGTGCGCTGTTTGCGTAGAGGTATAATCACTTTTACTTTCGACATTGATGTACCTGATCTAAGCGTAAGACGTCTGTCAGCATTTTTTTGTCATGTAGGTAAATATTTATAGGTAACCATTTACTTATTTTTCACATAGTCGTACTTTAAAATGTAATATTTACTTAAACTACTAGTAATTCCTTAACTGATACATAATAATATATTAAATGTGGCTAGTAAGTAACAGTCACCGCGCACGCGTCCAATAGGTCATTATCAACATCATTCCTTTTCCGCACCTAATGGTGCATAGGGCACTGCATTGGTATACCAATTGCAGCGTATTTCGATCATTTTCGTGATACGAAGGTAAGATGATCAATCTTACGCTTCAGGTACCAGTCAAGGGACTATGAAATATTCTAGTGTAAAAACACCCGAAAATAAATATTTAATGTCAACCGCATCGGAAATCGAACCCGAGACCTCTTGCATGGTAGGCAAACGCACTGATCATTACACCACGAGGCCTATGATAGGTAGGTAATGAAAATGATTATTCAGTAAAATAAGGTGCACGCATCACGATAGCAGACTTTAACACCTTTCAAACATTTCAACTTCGTAGTTTTATATTACTTTCCCTGATTCTATCGTCATCAAATCCCAGGTGTAGTATTTTAAATGGTGTAGCGCGTGTAGAGAACGCTTTTTGAGCTCGTTTTACGCCCTAAAAAGCGATCTCTTCACGCGCTATACCGTTCAGAATACCAGCTAACAGTAGTTATAGATAGCAGCATAAACAAATAAAAGCCAAAACCGCAAGAAATCACGCAAAAAATAACCTTTTTGATGCATAATTTTTTTAGGAAGTTTTCATTTCGAATATTTTTATCCGTATATTTTATAAGCTATCTCTACATTATTACACAAAAATAAAAAATGATTTTATTTCGTGTGATAGAATTGGCTTTGCAGTATTTTTTTATTTTTATTTATTATAGTTCACAAACAATAAACAAAACATACGACACTGGTATAATTATCACAATTTATTTAGCCATTTTACTTGAATAAAAAATATAATTATTGTGAACGACGAAAGGGCCCGCACAGAATAGAAAAATAGTTACATAGATAATATTTTTAATCAATTGTTTGATGTTAATTGATACTCATCATACATACCTATATAGATGTTTGTTTTTAACAAAAACCATCGCTATCCCACGAAACAATGCGAAAGATCCAGAATCCATAATCTCTTTCGGCAACTCATTAAACATCTTATCTAGTCTAGTCCATATGGTACAGATTATTCTGAGTTGCCTAGATTATTCTTTTTGGGAGTTTGAAACATTCACCTTTATTCTAAAGATAAGAGTGAATTTTTTTATGATGCCGAGTATTACAGACGAATTAAACCTGCAATTTTTTTATTCAATAATATATATTTTTTCAAATGAAAAGAGCGTTGCTTGATCAAAACATAAAAAAAAATGGCGTCTAATAACTTAGAAGCAAATTTGAAATAGATATTATTTATCGCATGTGCATATTTATAGTCATTTTATTGAAGTCTATAAAAGTTTCCGGAAAAGCTGTTCGATAAACTTCCGAACGCGGACGCTCAGTAGCGCGATGTTTATCTGCACCACGGCATTCTATATATAACTCCGGGCAGTAAATCTTCGTTGTTGAGCAATCAGGATAATGGTAGTAGAGAGGAGATGTAATGAGATGGGAACGAGTATCTACCGACAATTGTTGCCCATGGATCCCTAATTTGCCTGTAGAACTTCCTTTGAGAACTCGCTTAGGTCAAAAACTTTTGCTTGAATTGGCGTGGTGAATATTGAGAAGTGTAGAGGAGAAACGCCTGCAACCTTTATTTGAAATATGCACATAGTTATAGTGATAAGACATTTATTATGTTCAAAATGTTTTTTGTCACTTGAGTTTTGTAAAATTAATATTAATTCCTCTCCCGAGGCCCTTAGCTCAATTCCACATTCTATCAAGCCATAATTTTGTTTTTATTTTTATTAATATTTTTTTATTTATTTCTATGATAAAAATAGTCTTACATACACACATTACACACACTTACAACACAATATTTACATCTTTACTTATTGCAACATTATTTATCACTATTGTACACTTACTGTCCTAATTTATAATATTCAAACTGTTCAATATTTACACTTATATTAACCTATGTATATTCATTATTAACAATAATTATAGCCTAGTATTTTTTTACAGATATACTCTTTACATTTAATTTTAAATACATTTTCATTTTTTTCATTTTTTTATGCTTTTTGATATTTCCTCAAATAACTTTATTCCCTTGTACATAAGGCAGTTCTGGGTCATTTCTTTTCTAGTCTTATTTTTTTAGATCATCTTGTCGAATAGTTATGAAAGAACTCATTTATATAATTATCATTTCCTTTCCGCACCTAATAGTGCATAGGGCACTGCATTGGTACACCAATCGCAACGTACCTTGATCATTTTTGTAACATGAAGGTAAGGTGATCAGTCTTACGCTTTAAGTACCAGTCTAGGGACTATAAAATATTTTAGTGTAAAATCACCCTTGTAAATAATATTTCATGTCAACGATGTCGGGAATCGAACCCGAGACTGCAAATGCCACTACACCATGAGGCCGACATAATTTACATACGTTTTCCAATTTTTTTTTCACAATTTTATTTTATATCCATGGTTTTAAAATTAAGAAATTTACTTTTAAGGCGCTTTATGTTATTTTAAATACATATTATTTAATATCATTTAAAAATAATTAATTTCGCAAGAGATACCAAAGTTTGATTTTGGTTTTCTTTTTATAACATTACATGACAATTGAACTTTTCAGTGTTTTTATTATTGTTTCAAAATGAATGCTACAAAATTTTGAGATTTTGTAATTTAAACAAAATCAACGCCGTATAATAAACGTTTTCTTTACTAGACAATAATATTTTTACCCATGGTAATTCTCTTAAGCTGAATTAATTTTGCGACATTATATCAACAAATTTTCTAAGCGTTTAATTGCTTTTCAATTGCGCTTTACCCTTTGAGTTCTTCTCTCAATAATAAGTCAAATGATTTAAAATCACGATTATTCAAGAACCTTCACAATAGTTTGAAGTAGGATTCGTCTGCTCGAAATGTCGCCTTATTGAGGCCGAATGGGGGAACACGATAATAAACTTAAGAACGTTTTTTTAGGGAAATATTATTGCTCGGAATTATTTTCTGGCGATAAATTTAAAGACGTTCTGAGATAAGTACATTCTACGTAAATGAATTTCGACTTTTTTACAAAGAAAATAAAATCTTTTGCAGGTATATTTTCTTAAGAAATAAATGAAAAGATTTTTATTTTGGTTGAATATAAATACTTTCTTTTACAGGATAATAATATATACAGAAATACTTGCTTGTCACCATATTTTACCATAAAAATAAAACTTAGTTTGTTTTAAAATTCAAGTTGATTCACAGTATTCAAGACAAAAATGACGAAAAGATGAAAAAAGTAACGAACGTTTTAAACCAATTTGAATTTATTTTAAAAACGCATGTTTTTTTCAATGTAAAAATACAATATAAAAAAATATATTTTAACGTTTTTCTATTTTTTTTTAGAAACATTAAGTTTATATTTTTTTCACTCTTAATTAAAAAGATTTTTTTATTTTGTTGCTTCTTTTATAAAATTTTGTAAATGTCCTAAGTGCCATGCATTGCCGAAAATGTATCATACAGAAAATTAAAATAAATTTATAGTACAAAAATAAACATTCGTATTTTAAAAACATATTTTATAGAATAAAACGCTTTTAATATACTATGAGCTAAACATTGAAAAAAATTGAGTTTAACATAAAGGATAGAGTACGTAGGTACGTATAAAAGATAGCTTAAAACTAAAATACTTAAAAAATTGTAAACCTTACGCGTACACACTTCGATTCCATTAAAAAACAACGATTAAATGTACCCAAATGTTATGTAGGTGCTTGTGTAGCTTTTAAAAGAGAGTAATTTGTAAAGGTACGTATTTTTTTGTGAAGGCAACTCATGGTGTTTCATGTTTGGATAAATAAAAAATGTATGAATAGAGTAACAAATATCTTAAAAGAAATTTTCCAAAGCTTCTACGAATGTTTTTTCTTAAAAAGGTTGATTATAAAAATTTTTACTAGCCATAATATTATATTGGGTTGGCAGAAAGGTATTTTTTATTTTACTTTTTACAAAGAATAAACTTTAATCCATTACATATTGTCCATTTTGTTCGATGACTTTTTGCCATCATTCATGCAATTTCATAATGCATCAATCATTTATAATATTCACCAGTGATTTACCTTAACTAGCATCGTCAGACCGGTCGTAAAACTTAATACAGTGTTTTTATTATTATATTTAAAATGCAGTCCAACCAAGAAACATCAGAAGAAAAACTAAATCTATCACCTATTCTTTTATTTATTCTGCTAAATATACGAAGATATTTAAAATGAACTTACTATGGGCCATGTCTATTTCTAAAGTCATCAATTCTGCAAAACAAGATAACGCTGATTTTACGTCGATCTATACTTAAGACTTCTGACCTGGTCTCCCATTCATCATTATTACCGGATTCATGGGTTTCTTATCCTATCTCTGTTCGTATTTCCTGTGATAGACCAAAGGGCATGATCTCTTAGCTTCTGATAAAAAAATGGATATTTCAGCTTTTCCTTGATTGAATTGTAAGTCATCTTGATCTTGCGGATGTTTCACGACCTCAATTTTACGATAGATTTGATGATGACTATAAAATCAAGATATTGTTTTTTAATCGACTGGCTTAGAAATAAATTCTGTTCTTTTTAGTATATTTAATTATTTGCAGACAAACACAAGATTTGATTCTCAAGTGATTTTATAAAGACTTATATTCTCTTTTCTTTTCTTATTTTTTCATTCCATTTTTTGTTTTATTTCCTTACCCTCCTGGTGAAGTCTTCTTTATATTTTATATTGTTCTTATAAGAAAAAAATAATTGGTTTAGTTAATTGGTGATAAACATATATTGCAGTGACTGACCAAGTTAAGATTTTTTGCCGAAACCTAGACCGAATTTCGATTTCTATGCTAGTTTCGGCTGAAACCGAAACTTATCTGATTAAGTTTAAAATCACTTTGATACGTCCATAATCTGATGAGTTTATTAAAATAAGAGTTAAATAAGATACGCAATGAAATAAAAGACATCAATTTAACTAGTAAATAAGGTTTTAACGCCTTTTGGTTCGTTGTTACGTTATACACATTTAAACTTATATGTAATTGTTCTTTAATGTTTACTTTAAGAACTTGAACATATTAATTATTATGAATTACAAAAATATAAATACGACAGATCTTTGAACTTCTAACTTTGGTCAATTAATAACGAAATTACCCATTCATTAGTTATTGAACGGGCATTTTTTTATATACATATGAACAGTAACATATACTTGGGATACTTTCGGAAAAAAAAAACTTTTTACAAGTCGCAAGTCATAAGACGCACTCGAGTACAGCCGAACGTAATCCGACACATCCCTGCAGGTTTCTGCTGAGCCGAAGTTTCGGCCAATTTTTGGCTTATTTTACTGTCTGAATCCGGCTAAAACCATATCCGAAACGTCGCGCGTCGGTCGATATCTAATGCATTATTTAATTTTTAATAATAAATATAAAGATTATTAAAAAATCCATTATCTTTTTGATAGCAAAATTACAGCTCTTGTTGGTACATTGATTAAATTAAATTAAATTGAAATATTTAGGTACCGCGAAACCGTCCAATTTTGCCAGCTTTTTTACAATTATGTTGATTTTCTCAAAAAAATGTATGTTATGCTTTACTTTTTTATTACTAAGAATGACCTTGGTAATTATTGAATTGGGTTACACTTGTAAATTCAGTAATATTTAAATGCAATTCCAAGCTTTTAAAAATTTTGATGGCTGGAAAAATTACCTCCATATTCGTCCTTGTTTGCCCGCAACCATTATTTGTAGAGCTAGGCAATTATTTCATTTTTTTTTTTTTGCACTACAACAGGCCAGGAGGCCCAATTACAGTGGTGAATTACATTACAGAACAACCAGGCTTGAGAAAAATCACATTTTTAATTTTTGTGTTCTCACCGAGAATCGAACCCGGAACCTTCCGTGCGTGAGTCAAGCGTCTTGACCACTACACCACGGAGGCCGCCAGCTGTAGCTCATATGGCGTTCTTGTCTAAGAACTAATTTATTAAATTTTTAATTCAGGGCAAAATTGTCAATTGGACAATTATTAATATCAGGTAGGTAAACACATTTTTCGAAATGGCAAATACTTACACCTATGTTGTGAGAAATAATGACGGTTTCAGCAATATAGTTATTGAAAAACTAAGAACGAACCAGACGACATAAATTTTAAAAATAAATATAAATTATTTCAGAATCTAAGTCATACGAAAGTGAAAACATATTGTTTGTGGGTGGATAATAATTTTCATTAAGCTGGTTAACTCCAGATATAATGAAAACGATCGAATATAGAAACAAATTATATACCATGCAAAAAATGAAAAATGCTTCAAAAACTATAAAATAGAAATATAAGGAATATAAAAACAAATTATCAAATGAATTGAGAAAGGCAAATAAGAATTAAATTAAACTATTCACAATAATGATAATACTTTTGAAAATCTAAATTACCTAATGTGTGCAAAACGTTCATAATAGTTTTAACTTAATTTAAACTGATTTTTAAAATAAGAAAGTGACAACCCTAACACATTTTTTCGTTTAGGCAAAATGACAACCCAGAGGCTCAACTTATGCTGGTTTATTTACATTTCGTCAAAATTCATGATTTAAGCTACTGACAGTACATAATATGTACGGGAAATGATCTGAAAACCTTTGTCTATATCATGCAACAACAAAAATTTACCTATATCTTTGCCATCGAGCAGGATTTAAAAAAATACACTGTGTCGTAATTGGCCCGCAACAAATTACACGCGGACTTTAAAGGGTTCTGACAAGCCACTGAGTAAAGTTAGTGACAAAAGCTTCTGAGTAGAATTAGTGACATAAATTTACTTTCCTCGTTAATGTAACAAACGTATCGAAATCAAATGGAAATATATTTTTTGAAGGTCGAGCGTAGATTAGACTCTTTAGGCAAGATATCCATCAAGAACAAAATTGGACGGTTTCGCGGTAAATCAAAAGAAAGCAAACGTTTCTAAAAAAAATGCGTATTGGTAAAATTAAACATAAATTATAAATAAAAAATACTTTTATCTTCCTCACAAAATGATACTATCCTAAAATAACTCTGTATTAATGTTTTGTATAGCTTTAAAAAACATGTAAACCGTTCAAATAGACATTTATATTTCTTTATTACAAGATTTTCTTCGTGCCTAATGAGATCTCCTTTGATTTAAATTTAAATGCTGAATGAAAATATGTATAACTTATCTCAAAGGTATTAAAGTTACATGTGAAAATAAAATAAAAACATTGGAAACCGTAATCTATGTTTGCCAACGAGTCTGAACAAACTGAGAACTCGTTTACACACTAACTAATCTAACATCTCTTCCAAATGCGACAAACGACTCCTTTGAGTGTGTTTGCCTATCACGTTTTAATCAAATTTATGAGCTAGATTCAGTCTTATTTTAAATTAAATATGAAAATGTTTGCTAAGGAACTTGTTCTATTCAAATTATCATATGAAGACGTAAAGAAAAGGGTGTCCACCGGCAAATTTGACACTAAAAAAAATATAAAAATTCGAATAAAAATAAATTCTATGTAATTGGTTTATTTTTGTAATCAGAAACAATGCGGATTTATGTTTAAAAAAAAACTTGACCCAGATGCTGTCCGTTTTGTTTCTAACATTCTTACAATTAAGACCTCGTCTTAGCCAAAACTCGCTCACGGAGATCTGGACTGATAGCTGCAATCTCACGTCGGATATATTTACCTGTAGAGCACTTAATGTTGAAAGGGAATTTCAGTACACGTGAGATTTGGGATAGTTTCATTTGAAAAAATCACACGGGGTAAAATCAGGTGATCTCGGGAACCAGTCTACGTCATCAAAGAGACCACCGAGCAATGGCATTCAGGCTATGAAGTATCTTTTGATGGATATCTTGCGGATTGATTTTAAAACTATTTCTCAGTCCACGTTGGTGTTGGCTACTAACGGCATGCGTCGAGTCAGCACGTTGGTTTTATATTTTTGTGCAACTACTACTATGGTGAAAGTGCATAGAAGGGTTTGCATGGCGGAGGAAAATAGATGTCTCGAAACCGGTAGACATATAAAAGTCGGTAAGTGGTTATATACCCACAATAATTTTTATAAATATATTTTTATAATATTTTTTTACTATGTTTTATAGTTTTCTTTTTTATTACGTATTAAACTATGTTTATCACTCCTTTTTTTACTATGTTCTTAGCCATGTTTTTGAATGTTTTTTCTACGTTTCTAACTATGTTTTTTTGTACTACGTATTTTGCTACATTTTCTAATGTTTTCTTTTAATTATGTTTTTTAATACGTCTTTTACTACATTTTTGCTATAATTTTTAATGTGAATTTTCTTTTTCTCTTTTTTGCTTTGTTTTTTAATGTGTTTTACCACTTTTTTTACCACGTATTTTACTACATTTTCTACTGTTTTCTTTTAACCATATTTTAAAACGTCTTTTATTGGGTCTTTTACTACGTTTTTTACTATGTTATTTCTACTAAGTATTTGACTACATATTTCACTACGTTTTTTTATTATGTTTCTGTATTATTTATTTAAATTGGTATTTTTTTGTTTGTTTTAATGTGTTTTAATACATTTTTTAACTATGTTTTTTTAATACGTATTTTGATACGTTTTTTACTGTTTTCAATTTACCACGAAAGGCTTCAATAAGTTCGATTAGTTTTATAGGCATCCCATATACTTCTAGTATTTTTCAGAGTGTAGGTCTATGCGGACTATCAAATGCTTTTTCGTACTTTACGAAGCACATAGCCAAGGAACTATTAAGTTCCTTGTTCTCCTGTAGAATACAGTGAATATGGTCCGCACATGACCTTGACCTACCAAGTAGGAAACCCGCCTGGTTTTCTCTTAATACTCGCATAATGGGTCCTTAAATTTTTTACAGTATTATTATGAACGCAAGTACTTTTTCCGGTACACTAAGTAGCGTGATTCTACGATAGTTATATGGTTGAATGGATCACCCTTTTTATGCATTATGGTTTTTAATATTTGATTACAAAACTAAAACAAAAATTGAAAAAAAAAATTAACAGAAGATCTTAGCTTATTAAAAAACCACGCCAAATTTAGTTTTTCAGGGTTATTGCACCGTGTGTCATTCCCATTTTGCGTACGTTTCGGATTGGATTGCATCATTAATCAACCCTGATTAATGATCGGAAAAAGCCCTAAAGTACAACACCTTGACTTTCAAAAAGTTTTCAAGTTTATAGATTGAGAATTCTTAGATGTTCTTGTTAAAATAATGTTGGTGATCTTAAATATTCAAATGAGTTAATAATATTTTCCGAAGAGCGAACAAATGAATGAAGAGACGCACAAACGAAATATATATCGCGCCCCTTAGAAGTACGCTGTCGTAAGTCTAAATTTGGCTGTTTTCAATCATGAGTGTAGCTTTAGACAGGATACGATGCCAGATTTTATAATTAGGTATTTTATCATTATTTTTCGTTCACTCTCTCGCAATAGTCTCCCTGATACTGTGCAAAAAATAAAATTGACGAAAGACAAAAGACGTTTGTTTGTTTCGTTTTTTGTACCTCAAAACTGAACCAATCCGGTAATTTATTTCAGCATGAAATTTTTTGTATCGATAGATTTTTCGATTTCTAAAATTATTAACATGTTTATATACCGTACATCTAAAGACTGCAGATAAAACTGGGCACTATTTTGGGGTTTTGTAAGAAATAATTGATTAAAAAAGGAAAATAATAGAGATACGCCAATAGTAAATATTTATGGTGCGTAAAAAAATCATTGCTCTAGTGCCAAATCCTGGGAGAAGACACGGGAATATATTGGTTTAATTTAAAGTTACACCGGGTTTCTTATTGACCACGTTATTTTTTCTCTTAGAAGAACACTCGTGTATCTCTCATTTTTTTTGAGCTAGACATACTTCAGTATCCTTTGAAATCAATTCAGTATAGTATCAACGACACTGCTGTAATTATGACGCAATACTGTTTTTCTTTTATTTTAACAGTCAACTGAGCAAACCCAATAAAAATACTTGGCATTATAAAGTCAAAATACATTAAATTAAAGTCATTTCGGGTAACATTGGACCACTTCAACAAGTTTTTTTCTAATATTTTTTTATTGAATTGAGTCAGCTGCAATTTATTTATTTATTTATTTTTATTTTTTTATTTTTTATTTTTGCTTCACAACAGGTCAGGAGGCCCAATAAGAGTGGTGAATTACATCAAAAAACACCCAGGCTTGAGAAAAATCATATTGAATTTTTGTGTTCTCACCGGGAATCGAACCCGGAACCTTCCGTGAGTGAGTCAAGCGTCTTGACCACTACACCACGGAGGCCGCCAATTATTTGAATTATTTGGTGTTCTAAATGCTCCATATAACTAAATTTGACTACAAAATTTATAAAATTACATGAAAACATAACTTTAATGAAGTTTTTATGGGTGGTCCCATATTAAATTGATATTTGGGTAACTTTGGACTTGAGTATTTTCGATGAACGAATTTCTTGATTTTTGACTAAAAAATCTCTCCGAGTAACGTTGAAATATATTTTTTTGGTATAAAATACTCTTCTGATCCGAAGCATTTTTGAAAAAAATGAATTTGTGTCCATTATCCCAAACATACTTTCTTTTAGGCTCGAGCGGTGGTACCACACAAATAAAAAAAAATGAGAAAGCCTTTTTTATTATTTTAGAAAGTAATCAGTCATATATAAGTCAGTTTTTGTCTAATGTTATATTGAATTCCAATGTTAACCGGAATGACTGTACGGGAATCTACAACTACTTCTACGAAACGGCCGGTTAAGGCATACCACAGTGTACTTCTGGGGGTGCAATATAAAGATAGGAATATAGTACTCGTCATGTTTTATTCAACGAGTTTCATTAAGTTTCTAGTATCGAGTTATTCTCTGGCTACGTCACGAATAATTGAACTAGCGTTCATTGTTTAGTTAAGAGGCTTAGGAAAAAATATCTACCCGGTGACATTTACGAATTGGTATTGTTCTTCTTAACGAGGTTATCTCGGAAACGTTTATTGTTTTTCTATTCCACCCCTCAATAAAGCCAGAAATATAATTAAGATTAGTAATGTTTACTCAAGGGAGTGCTCCGAGTTGGATACAATATTTTTATACCGTCTTATTGGGTTTCGATCTCTTTAAGCTATACAGAAAAAACACGCTTATATAGGGTGGACAGACGTAAGTTTTACAAATTACACCGGAAACCATTTTGAAATCATTATTCTAAAGATAGTACAAACTCGTTTGCTCAGCATTGCATATTATTTATGTATTTGGTTTTTTATGCCCAGGAGGAATTTACACATCATGCGAATATGGTTGAAATACAATAAAAATTGAAATTATTATTGTATAAAAATATAAAATAGTAATAAGTTTTTTCCAGTTAAATGGCTAAAACAGTGCAGAAAAAATTTAACTATTTAATGAAAAAAACATATTTAAGTTTCAGTAAACAATAAATTTAAATGATCAAAATTAAATTATTGTAAAAATTTATTCATCAATACAATATTTTGGTAAATTAAATAACAAACGTTTTTTAAAAAAATAAGTGAATAAAAATATTTATAAAAAAAAAATTAATGAATTTTCGAAGGAAACAAATATGACCAAATCTTTTTTGAATGTCCTTATGGTGGTTTCATTTGCAGCCCATTTGCAGACAATGCTAGTAGTGAGTGGATGTAGAGTGGGCTTTGCAAATATATACAAGACAAGCAATAAAATATAAAACAAATCAAACGAGAAAATTTTAATAAAATAAATATAAAACAACTTTTTTCGTTTTTAACCACTTAATTTTTATTCGATCAATTTATATTAATCAATTTGTCCCATCTCTAACGTTTTTGCAAAATGATGTAACCTTGTAAGAACGTTACTAATTTGGTTTATTTTAGTTTTTTTCCGATTTCAAGCTGATTTTATGCATTTACGTTGATTTTTATGTCAAGCATTGTATTAAAAAACTTAATTGACATGCCAGATACGAATGATTTTTCGTGTGTCAATATAAATCACTCCTTAGACGTTACTATAAAGTTATATCGTCACTTTTGCTGGCAACCGTCATTTTAATCAAGCTATATTTTAAGGACTATAGTCTACCCCTATCTCCCCCTAACCTACACTACCCCCTCCCCGTTCTCACCAACTACAACCTCTTGTAATAGTTGCTTCCCATTTGACTCAAGTTATTTGCATACCTCACCTTTAGTACAAACTCTTACCACGTACATCATAATATCATAATGCAGAGGTTGAATATTGCAACTTTGACTTTAAATCACTGCTTAGCACAACCATCTTGCAATTTCTGCATTATATCATATTTATGTTGATGTGTTTAAACATTGCGGTGGCTACTCTGCTCTGTGCTTGTAGTCAAGAACATCATATTAAAATATATAATAAAGAATCAATAAAAAACAACACATATTTAAGAAAACGTTAGATGTACATATGCTAAAACGTGGCTTAAACATTGACATATTTATACACACACACGTGCCCCGAACCCCTTAAAAAATTATGAACACTCAAACGCTCAGTCATGTCCAACGCATATTATATAGTCGTTTGACGTTTAGAATCAAAACCAAAATACATGCTTGTGGTATGAAAGCATATCAAAAAAACCTTTCCGATAAACATTAAAAAATATATTGTACAACTTTTTATTAGTAAATATTTGTTCATGAGTGATTAACAAGGCTCAAGACAATTAATATTTATATTTCAATAATATTTTTTGTAAACGTCGAACTTCAAAGTTCTTCTTGCTAAAGCTAGGGTTTCCTAGGACAGCGGTGCCCGTATTTTAACGGCCGTAGTGAACGGTGATGCAGTGGACAGCCATCGTAAAGGTGATTAGAGAGTGGTTTCCTAGGAAAACGGTGTTAAATCGTGTTGATAACACCGTTTTCCTAGAAAACCACACTCTAGTCACCTTTACGACGGCTGTCCACTGCATCACCGTTCACTACGGCCGTTAAAATACGGGCACCGCTGTCCTAGGAAACCCTAGCTTAACTGGGCTGCACTTATTATAGGAATGCGTTTTTAAAATGTATGTTATTTTTATAATGAACGTTGTCGCGTAAAGATT
Organism: Micrasema longulum; assembly: GCF_059751315.1. Lineage (NCBI taxonomy): Eukaryota > Metazoa > Arthropoda > Insecta > Trichoptera > Brachycentridae > Micrasema > Micrasema longulum. The sequence continues at coordinate 464,562 of NW_028277606.1, forward strand.
AGGTAAAAAAGGCTGATTATCTATGACAGTTTTTTGTGAATTCATGCAGCCCATTTTAAGCATTTACTTTAAAAATAAAAATAAAACATCATGTTTTTGTATTTTTAATTTGCCACAATTCCGTTCTTTTATCAAGCAAACTTGTTTCTTTACTTAGTATCGTTACGTTGTATTACCAAAATTAGGTAGCTAACTTTTTAAGTACGTTTTTGAGGCAGACAAAATCTCGAAATACTTGTAATATTCAAGTTCACGTTCTAACATGGTGCTCTAGCAGTAGCCAAATAAAATTTTCAGGGTAACCTTTACATTAAAGAAGTAGTTATTAAAATAAATTTTAGAAAATTTATTAAGAGCCCTTAAAAGTTAGTTGAAAAATTATATTTGCAGATTTTTTTGTTAAATACAATTTTTTCTTGGAATTAAATTAAATAACAACTCAAAACTTTATTACAGGATAGAAAGCCTAACTATTAGCTAATTGTAAAAAAATACGATCGTAGATTTAACAGTTTGGCTACACTTGGGACATCCAGCCTAAAATCGGATTTTTACTAAATTTTTTTAAAAATCCGAATAACTTTTATACGACTGAATATCGGGGTACATACATGGGGAATAAATTGATAGGCATTAAAATCCTCCATCGCTCTGCCACCGATGAATCACCCTCCCAGTTACAAGCTGTGTATGTATACACATTTTCTACCAAATACACGATAAGTTTCGGAACCTCAGTTGAATGGAAGACAACACGGGCGCTTAGTGCCGTATCATATATATATCCGTGTTTTATATGTATGCATATAATGTAATTAACGGTAAATTAGAAAGCTCTTACTGGTTCCGCAATATTAACATAAGTGTTTACTTTAGGAATCCAAAACTATTTCACTTAAATTTGTTCAAAAGTAATGTTTCGTTTTTTAATCCAATAGTTGTGTTGTTGTAATGTAAAGAATGTGCAGATTCTACAATAGCGTCAAAAGCACGGAGATTGTAATTTTTAATTACAGATTATGTAGATTCTAGAAATGTATACGATATGCGTTTATCTGTTTATTTCAATAATATTATTTTCGTCACATGTTTTATTAATTTTATTCAACACATCATGTCATATTAATATATATACATTTATTAAACAACTTTTTTTACCACTTATTTTTTTTTCTACCGATCGGTTTCAAAGTTATACAAGCTTCTTTATCAAAGTATAATTTACGAATAAATATTTTCCTATTTTATTTTAACAGTTTTTATTTAATATTATTGATGAAATCTAAACATATGGTGCTAATAAGTCATGTCTTTTTATCATGTTGTTCTTGTAGATATGTTGTGGAATGAGATGGATACGATGTTTAAAACTAGACAGGAATCAACTAACGGAAATATTTTAATGTTGTTTGTCGATTCAATTTAAAAAATAAATAAATGTATATTTTATTATTGATTGCATGTAATTGATGAAAAGCATGTTTTTTATAAGAATATTTATGTTTTTGAAATATTATTTTTTATTGTTTGAAAACCATATAAATAAATGTGGTAAATAAGGTTTTCGATTTGATGGCAACAGGAAAAATACTGAAAAAGGAAACTTAGTGAAGATTAGTGCAGCTTGTGAAACGTGTTTTTTTCTACTACTGATTTTAGAGATGGATTTTATCGGTAATATTTTATAGGGTATGGTGCCAGAAGCGTAGGATTGATCATTTTGTTTTTGTGTACATTTGAAATGATCACTGATACGCTGCGATTTAAGATAACAAATGCGGTGCATTATCCACAATCGGGTGCAGATAAGGAAATTATGTTTATGTTGTTTTTCAGATTTACAATTTAAAAAAAAAAAAAATTTCAATTACAGTCAAAATGCTCAAATCGAGGATTATGGAGAAATTTGGCATATTCCCATAAAAGTTAGCGAGTGCCTATTCAAGTGTGTTGTTAGAGAGGGTGCGTAATTTGAACGTACATCTCTATCGTCTAAACAAAACTCTAAATTACAAATACATAAAGCAGGCACGAGGAAAATCGTATCAGATAATGTCGTATATTTATTTATTATATATACGGCCTAAGTCAATTACAACAGTTTCATGAAGAAACATAAATGCAAGAAACTGAACAAAAATAACATAAAACTATTTAGCAAAGACAAACAAGCGAAAAACAATAATTATATACAATATATTCATAAAAACGAAAGACCTAAGATTTCGAGCTAAACCATGTCAATCCAACTTCATCCCACACTGTTTAGTCGCGAAGAGATCTACGAAAAGCCGGAAGATCTATCCCAAAGAATTCCAAGTCGTGTAATGAATTGACTAATCTACACATTCTGGACATTGGGGCATTTCATACTTGGTGCAAAACTAATAACATGGAACTTAACATCGATAAATGCAAAATTATTTCATACCATAAATGTAAACATCCTTTTATTTTTTATTATAAACTTAATGGCCAAGTTCTTTCGATTGTCACCTCTATAAGAGATCTTGGAGTGATCCTAGATAATAAACTAACTTTTCTGGAACACTTTGATAATATAGTAAACAGATCCTTAAAAATTTTAGGCTTTATTAATAGAACTACGTCTGATTTCCAAAGTATGCTTACACTTAAAACACTTTATTGCTCTTTAGTTCGCCCTATTCTTGAATATGCATCTGTAATCTGGTCCCCTCATTATGCTGTTCATATCAAGCGCCTTGAATCAGTTCAACATCGTTTTATAAGAAAAATTGCATGGAAGATGGGATTGGAAAGAGGAGACTATTCATATTCTGATATGGAGAGGTTTTTAAGCATATCAAGTCTTGAAAAACGCAGATGCATTGCAGATATAATCTGCATGTATAAAATTATGAACTGTCTCATTGATGCCCCTGAAATTTTGCAAAAGATTCTTTTTAACGTTCCCACCCGTAGACTAAGAAATAATGAAATGCTTTTCCTCGGTCACTACAGGACCAATTATGGTGCACAGTCGCCTTTGCCCAGAATGATCAGGCGGGTGAACGATCATCAAGATCTTGATTATTATGGTGTAAGGATGTCTTTCTTTACAAATCAGCTAAAGAATCTGTATAGTTAGCCTATGCTTTTTACTTAATCTAAAAAATCTATCATCTGTCTTTGCTGCTTATTTCTGTTCCTTATATTTTTTTATTCCTTTGTAAAAATTTCTTTTAATTGTAATGTTTATAATGGACTTTGTCCGTAAATAAATAAATAAATAAATAAATAAATAAATAAAAACCAAAGTTGCTCTTAGAAGATTTTATAAATAGCAGATTTTGAGTTGGTGACACGGTTGAGAACATGAAAATAAATTGATTGCAACAGAGATGGGACATCACTTATAGCATTAAGTATTTTGAAAATGCATATAAGGTCCATCACAGTTCTACGTCTCTCCAATGAAGACAGATTAAGAGATTGCTCTATTTCAAAAAAGGAATAATTACCCCTTTGTAATCCGAGCAACCATGCCACTTTTCTTAGAAAACGGTGTTGGACAAATTTGATATGGTCAATATGAGTCCTGTAGAATGGAGACCAAATAGGAGAAGCATTTTCTAGATGGGGTCGAACTAGTGAGCAATAGAGAGTTTTGATGGTATTAATATTTTTTAAGTCCGCCATCACTCTATTGATAAAACCGAGAAGTTTGAGAGATTTGTGTACAATAATATCAATGTGTTCACGATAAGAGAGTTTACTATCTAAAGTAATGCCAAGATCCTTTATTGACAAAACCTTTGAAAGGGAAGTATTTTTTAGTTTGTTGTTGAATTGTATAGGTTTTTTTCTTCGCGAGAAAGACATTATTTTACATTTGTCAATGTTAAGTTGAAGACAATTGATGTCGCACCATTCATTAAAACAATTAATATCATGTATTTGAAATTAATTTCCTTAGAATCTAAGTGTGGAAGTTCTGCACCTTACATTGTAAGTACTAAATATCATAATCATCATCATCATTCCCTGTCCCTATCTAATGGTGCATTAGGGCACTCTATTGGTACACCAAACGCAAAGTATCTTAAACATTTTTGATACACAAAGGTAAGATGATCAGCTTTACGCATCAGTTACCAGTCCAGGAACTATGAAATATTCTAGTTTGAAAACACCCTTTCAAATTAATAGTTCATAGCAACCATGTCTGGAATCGAACCCGAGACCTCTTGCATGGCGAGTAAACGCACTGACCATTACACCACGAGGCCAACAAAAAAGTACTTAATATATTAAGTGTTTGTGTCTAAGATTTTTAAAAATCGAATGTCAATTTTTTTTACGAGTTAAGTGACTACTTGATAAACTGAGTAAAATTAACCGTTGTGGCAATATTTTCATATAATATTAAGCATTTATGGTTCAATTATACTATATAGCTATTTCGAGTGAGGCGCTAAGTATGTTGGGTTTTATTTGTGGGTTACCAGCAAATTTAAAAATATCATTCTAATCAAGTCACTTTATTTCTTCCTTGTTAGAAGTCACTTAGAATATATTTTTCCAGTATGGTCGCCCCATTATAGTGTACATTCTGATTCACTCGAGCGCGTCCAGAAGAAATTTCTAAAATATATTCATTTTAAACGACATATTCCAGCTGCTTTTATTTAATTATAATCAATTGTTATTTTCAGCAAATCTTTTTAAAATTTCCGATAGAAGAATCCTAACTAACCTAATATTACTTTATGAAGTGATCAATTCTGACTGTCCAGATTTGCTGGAATTGGTGTGTTTCCGTGTACCTGGTCGATATACCCACCACAGATCTCCTTTTTGTTCTACAAGTTCTAGGACCGACTGTCACATGCACTCGCCTATCCCTAGGCTCCACAGATATGGTAATCAGTATGAGGACAAGGCTTATATATTTGGTTCTTGACTTGAAAGTTATAAAACGTGTCTGATTTCTTTTTTTTTCTCGCAATATAATTCTTAAACTTTTCTTCATATTTGATAGTATTTTTCTTTTTTGCTTTTTCATATTTATGTATTTATTTCTTTAATATATTTGGTTGTTCATGTATATTTGTGTGTATGTGTACACTATGAAAAGGCTGGAGGTTTTTGAGATGTGGTTGCATCGCAAAATGCTTAAGATATCTTGGAGAGACACGATAACGAACTCAGAAGTCTTAAGTCGAGCTAGAACGAACAGAGAACTCTTAACCACAATTAAAGTTCATAAAATTTTATTTCTGGGACATATAATGCGTGGAGAAAAGTACCCTTTGCTTCATTTAATTTTGAAAGGCAAAATTGAGGGTCACAGAGGGGCTGGAAGAAGACAGATGTCCTGGCTGCGAAATATACGAGACTGGACTGGCTTCAGGACTGTGGAGCAGATTTTCCGGGAAGCACAGGACAGGGAGACTTTTGCCAGAGTGATTGCCAACGTTGGGGATACCTGACAGGGTACTGAGCGAAGAAGAAGAATGTGTATTTACCTACTTGTTACCATTGTTATAGTTATGCAATTTTATCTCTAATATTTTTATTTTATTTATTGTTATGTATTTATACATGTATTTTTTTTTCATACTTATGTTCAATATATGTTAAAAGCAATTTATGCCGTTTATGTAAAAAATAAATAAATAATAAAACTTTTAGACTCTTTAATATATTAAGTTTCTCCTCATCGTATTTGCCACTGTTTGTATTATGCTAATTAAAGATTTTAAGCGATCAATACAAGTGTACAAGATTTTTATATTTTTTTAGAAAAAGTCCAAGTATTTATTAAAATTACAAGATATTGAAGATACACTTAATGACTATATTTTCACATAATCGCCATCCCGTTTAATGCATTCAAGGTGCTATTAGAATCAAGTTCAATGCGTTTAATGCATTCAAGGCGCTATTAGAATAGAGTTCAATGTGTTCAATGCAACCAAGGCGCTATAGGAATCATATGGTCTGGATATTTTGAATCACCTCCATATTCTTCTGACTTGGAGCCCTCAGATTATTATCATTTCAGCTTTCTTTGAAGAGGAAATAAAGAACATGTACCACGGCTCACCATATGCATTGAACGGGATGGCGATTACTTAAAAAACTAAATAATAAGTGTATCAACAATATCTTGCAACACTTTTTCTAAAAAAATATAAAAATACACACTAGTACACTTACTTTCTGAACATGCGTCGTAATTTCGTTTCTGTTAGAAGGCATACTAAAAGATTTTTTTCAAAAACGTTTTGTCACCTACACAGTTTATTTAGCAAAGCTTATTAGAGATTTTTATGGACTGTATTTTTTTAATTATTGTTTTAATAAATAACTAAAAATGTATAATTTTTGTAAAATTACTTCAAGGATACTTTTTAAAAGTGGTTTTGAGTTAAACTATATATTTTGTCGCTGGATGCTAAGAATTTATTCAAGTGAGAAAAGTTGGATTTGTTTTTTTGTAAACATTAAAATACTTTTACAGTTGAACTTTAACTAAAAGGTCTTGCGATCCCTTGTTTTAGAGAGTGTTTATATTTATTTTACATAGTAAATAGTGATGTAAACTTATGATAATAAAAAAACCACTTAAATATGAACATATTTTCTCCTCTAATTTGCTTGGCGCGTAATTATAATTATAATGTATTTTTTAATAAAAAAGACATTTAACTGAAGTAAAATTACTTTTAAAACAAGAATTAAAAAACTAATATGTTTAAAAAAATATGTTTCTTTTAAAATAAAAATATTTTTACATAATAAATTTAAGATATTTCTATTCACTCATATAAAACACACACTCATCCTCACACCCATATACACTCACACACATGTTCACATACCTACTAAAACCACACTTCACTCACTTACCCACGCATTCTCACACACAAAAAACTCGCACAACATGCATTTCTATGTATTAGTATCTAACTGTACTGGATTTTAAAAATATCTTGTCGATCAAATAAATGTATTATACAGAAAAAATTAATATTTACTTAAACGAAAAGTAAATTCTATTTTTTTTCCAAAAATCTTTCCGTGGGTGTTAGAAAATGAGTCTGAAAGAAATAGTGCTGAAAAAGATAGTGAACCGTATTGCGCGTCTAAGGCTGCCTGTAACCAATAAAGAAGTAGGGAAGACATTTGGAACGGAATATTTGCGCCTCATGGATTTACAACAAAAAGGTTTGACCTACCTACGAACTACGAACTACAAACCTTGCTATTGTATTTCAGCTACATTGTACTACTCGCTCTCAGATAACCTGCGGCAGTTTTCAAAGGTCGACTGCTTCCTCAAATAGTTCTTTGCAGAACCGGAATAGTGACGAATAATTTTACATTTATTTGATTTATATCAAATGAACATGATATAAATGGCTTCGATTCATTATAGGAATCGGGATTGAATTTTAGGAAAGAATTTATATTAATCCGGCTCGAAGGACCAAAAAAGTATATTAAGTCAGTTCAATGCCGCTCAGGCATTAAGTACTGATAACAGCGGGATTTTGAGTTTTAGTGGACTGTATGGAATTGTTACTCACTTTTAAAGTTCTTCCGATTGTTTCTTAAATGAAGCACTTCACTATTGCTGCAGCACGGATACCGGTATCGTGTAGATGATGATGATGAACTGTACAATTGTACAAAGTATATTTATAACAAACTTAACTTCGCTTTGTACGAATATGCTGACGCAGTATATGATAAAGGTTTATCAGAGAGGCGACATTTCACATGTGACTTGCTCACAGGACGGTAGAAGCAACAAAAGTTTGAAATATGAAGGATTTGGGAAGGAACAGAATATTTACAGTCTTATATGAGTTGCCAGTATAGAAAATGTAAAATCAGTACTCAACAAACATGTTGGTTTTAAGTATATTATATTGTTCTCAATTATAACAAACGAGTAACTACAAAACATTGTTTATTTTGTTGTTAAGAGGGTATGATGTACAGCCCAATACGTGAAAACATTAAACTGACTGAAATATTTATCGCAATCTTAAAACATCGTAATATTTAAAAAAAAAACTTATATAAACCATCCAGACTTATTTTTCTATTTTTATGCATCTTCTATTAACGCAAATTTAATTTTTGAACTTTTAGCTTGCTTATACAACAACAACAAACCATCACGCCGTTTCTCCTTAGGAGTAGGCAGAGAGGATAGAACGCCATAACACTCTATCTTGGCATACAGACCTCGCTTCCTCTACATTCATACATCTTCTTATGCTCGCACGCCGATTATTCCTACTTTTGACATGTCCATCTTCAAGTATTTGATGGACTTCATCGTGCCATGTCTTTCTCGGTCTTTTCGTTTTCTGCATTCATCAACATTTGCATCGTAGATCTTTTTAGCTGTTGCTGTCCATTCGCTGTACACGTCCAAACCAACGAAGCACCCCTTTCTTGATTCTGTCAATAATGCATGTCTCAGCCTTACACGCTTCACGGATCTCGACATTTGTGCACCTATCATACACAGTTTTACCACACATTCACCTGAGGGATCGCATTTCGACAGCATTCAACCTACTTTCATCATCATTTTTCCAATTCCATACTTCGCTCCCATACATTAGAGTTGGCACTAGAACTCCGTTGTGTACTACTAGTTTAGCCTCCTGCGATAAACATTTGTTTGCCAAAGTAGATTTTAGTGCACCGTTCACCCTGTTCCCGGCACTCACTCTCCATTCAATATCTTTCTCGGCCTTTCCGTCCCTAGTAAACATACTTCCCAGGCACACAAATTCTTCTACCTGATTTAGAATACCTCCGTTCACGCTGATCTCACATTAAGTTATATTTTCATCCCTTTCAAAAACAATAACTTTCGATTTATCAACATTCATAAGCAAATCGCTTTTCTTGCATACATCGTAGACTTTTGTTACCAAGAATTGAAGGTCTTCTTTGCTGCTAGCAAGAAGCACGGCATCATCCGCATACAGAAGACAGTTAACAGTTATACTACTCATTTCTTGCACTCAGCTTGCTTATTTTACATTCAAATGAAATTATAATTTTTATTCTCAAGTTTGTCTGACAGATTCTATTTAAACAGCATTCATTCATGTTATTTCAATTTCATTCTTTACAATTATTCCAGTAATACGACTTGCATATTTTATTTTACTAAATTGTGAAAAAACACTACGTAAAAAATCAACATTAAGCTTGGATGTTGTTTCGAGACCGCGTAATACTGAATCTAGGGCGTAAAGAACACACCCTACTAAAGTAACCCCAGGATTTTCTACTTGATAGGTACGTGTACCCTTTCTGTGTTTCGTTGTTGCCTTACATAACACTACGGCGTCAATTTGCAAAGGTAAAATTCAGTATAACCAAACAAGTTAGTAAATTACTTTGAGAGCGAACTGGGCATTTGAAAAAAAAAATAAAGTGCATTTAAACATTGTTCATGTGCACTTGACTTATTCATATGCATTTTGTATTTAACACCTAAAAGTGAAGTAAAAAGTAATATTGATGGCGTGATGCTTTCAAAGCATTCAGACGTAAGTTTGCTTTAAATATATTTTTCAATCGTGAGATGAATTAATTTGTTTTTTATTTTTTGGTGAAATTTATGAAATATAAATATATAAATATAAAGTCAAGGAATTTTATACAAAAGCAAATAACAAATGCAAATTTTTATCACAAAAGTCTTTGATATTTTTATAGTTATGAGTACAATTCCAAATCAATTAAGTTGTGAAAGTAGCATTGTATGCTATTAACGTTTTTTAGCCACCTGTGGACAATCCTACTTTAAGGCGCTGTGAGTTCATAAAACGGGGCTGTTAGCAGTTTATTTCCTTAACAATAAGATATCGTCATCTCATTTCAGCAATTTTAATGCACAAAAAATTAGAAATATTAAAGCCAACACATTGATGGATTTATTATTATTAAGTAGTAGAGGAGATGTATCGAATATGGGATACGTCCCTAAAATGAGATGGCGGTGTTTCTCAAAAACGCCTCTACAAAACCCAGCGTACCCGTTTCCCCACCTACCAACCAAAACATGTTAGTAAACGCCCGGATTTGCCGGACTGCAAGCGTCAGAGACAGTTTA